>NC_079421.1:20506243-20508743 GCF_026213295.1 Gadus chalcogrammus | reverse complement strand
GGACAATAGATTAAGATAATTGCATAGCCTGATCAGTAGAGAGAGAGAGGGGGGGGGGGGAGAGAGTGAGAGAGAGAGAGAGAGAGAGAGAGAGAGAGAGAGAGAGAGAGAGAGAGAGAGAGAGAGAGAGAGAGAGAGAGAGAGAGAGAGAGAGAGAGAGAGAGACCATATGGTTAAGTGTTGACAACAGGTGATGGATGATGTGCTGAACTACCCAAGGTGAACACTGATGATCATGAGTGTGTGTGTGTGTGTGTGTGTGTGTGTGTGTGTGTGTGTGTGTGTGTGTGTGTGTGTGTGTGTGTGTGTGTGTGTGTGTGTGTGTGTGTGTGTGTGTGTGTGTGTGCGCGTGCGTGTGTGTGTCCAGAACACCAGGGAGAGGTGGGGGAAGGAACCAGATGAATGTGAAGAAGAAGAGCTACAAGAAATTTTGGTAAGAAAAATCATAAAATTGCTATCAACAGGATAATCACCTCAATTAAAACATGTTAAACCATAACCAACCAAACCAGAGTTAAAGGGGCCCTAGTTTCCCACCAGGTGTGATGTTAATTAATCATTACATAAATGCAAAAATCTATCCACTAGTAACATCATAAATGGGAGTGTCACGTCAGATGTATGATGATAGATCAACCTGTATACCAGCCTACCCAGTGGACTGTACCAAATGGTGGGCTAGTCCATCATCAAACATCATCCTATCTGGGATGTATGATGATAGATGATAGATTCACCGGTGACATGTGATGTCTCAAGGGTATCGATTTTTCCCTCACTCTGTCTTTTCTATCATCCTAGACTGAAATTCTTCCCAACACCAAGAAGTCTGAGATCCTGGAGTTCCATTTCTGTGACTTTGAGCACAGTGAGCTGGATTTGGTCAAGTGTGGCATCAAGATGTACTACGAACTCAAAGTGGTGGATAAGTTCCACGTCCCCCGAGAGGTGAGACACCAGATATACATCTAGACGTTCTCTAGAAGGTGTATTCTAAGTGAGATTACCAGACACACATCGAGAAGTTTTCCTGAAGGTCTCTTCTAAGTGAGTATACCAGACACACACCTAGAAGTTCTCTAGATGGTGTATAGAAGTGAGGATACTAGATACACATCAAGAAGTTCATTATCTCCATAGAGTTGAGCATACCAACGTTACATCCAGAAATTCTCTGGTAGATCCATATCTCTGGAGAGGAGATGAGGGACCAACCAACTAGATTAGGCCCACATAAGGTCCAGAGAAGTGAGGGATGGGTTGATCAGAGCGATAACTATTTTGATTACACTTTTGTCACACATGTCATTTATGAATAGATTGATAGAGAGGTATTTATGTGTGTTCCAATGTTCTTTATTTCTGCCCAATGAGTGTGTGTGGGGGTTAACTGTATTAATGTTGAAGCGTGTTTGTGTGTGTGCGTGTGCGTGTGTGCGTGTGCGTGTGCGTGCGTGTGTGCATGTAGGTGCTGGTGCGCTTCATGTACTCCCTCAGTAAGGGTTACCGGAGTATCACCTACCACAACTGGAGACACGGCTTCAACGTGGGACAGACCATGTTTACCCTGCTGATGGTGAGACAGACAGACAGACAGACAGACAGACAGACCGACAGACCGACAGACCGACAGACCGACAGACAGACAGACAGACAGACAGACCAACCGACCATGTTTACCCTGCTGATGGTGAGGCCGACAGACAGACAGACAGACAGACAGACAGAGTATTTTTACCCTGCTAGTGGTGAGACAGACAGACAGACAGACAGACAGACAGACAGACAGACAGACAGACAGACAGACAGACAGACAGACAGACAGACAGACAGACAGACAGAGAGACAGAGTATTTTTACCCTGCTAGTGGTGAGACAGACAGAAAGACAGACCACCATTTCTACACTGCTGACAGTGAGACAGACTGACGTTTACCCCGTTGATGTGAGACAGGTAGACAGATCTGAGGAATTCCCTGACACAGTCCCTCTCTGATTATCTCATGGTGTTCTCATTTTTTCCCAATTCCAAAGATGATCCCTCCAATCCCCCTCCCCCCCTACTCATTCTCCTCTTCCTCCTCTTCCTCATCGGTTCTGTAATCACCTCTCCTCACATCCATTAGTATGCTTCATTGGTTCTAATGATGTTCACACACGCACGCACGTATGCACACACACAGTTATTCTGTGATTGGTGGTATACATCGTGTTATGTGTGTGCTTTACATTAATGTCTATACTGTGGCTGTGTGTGTGCGTGTGTGTGTGCGTGTGTGTGTGTGTGTGTGTGTGTGTGTGTGTGTGTGTGTTGGTCTGGTATGTGTGTGTTCGGGTGTGTGTGTGTGTGTGTGTGTCTGTGTGTGTGTGTGTGTGTGTGTGTGTGTGTGTGTGTTGGTCCGGTATGTGTGTGTTCGGGTGTATGTGTGTGTTCGGGTGTGTGTGTGTGTGTGTGTGTGTGTGTGTGTGTGTGTGTGTGTGTGTGTGTGTGTGTGTGTGT
>NC_079421.1:20443743-20503743 GCF_026213295.1 Gadus chalcogrammus | reverse complement strand
ACACATCAACACGCTAGGAGGACCCTGGAATCAAACTAGCAACCTTCCGGTTACAAGTCAACCTCCTGAGCTAAGCCGACCCCAAACTCACGTTTCTACCCATCCAACAAGCTACTGTTAATCTGCTCCATCTGTTCATCAATATATCTATTAAATCAATAAACACCTAATGGAATGAGAAATCCTCTCACAACAAAATAGGAGCCCTTTTATTAATTGATACAAACAAATCCCTCATGAATAATTGCCATTATTGTTTAACATTTTTCTTAGGCTGATCAGTGTAATCATCTAATCATTAAATCTGTGCCATAACAAGGAATGCATTTGACCTTGGATCACAATTTTCCTCGCTCCAAAGTGATGTCCTTTTATGGATGAATAATGCAATTCCCTCACCTGATCCTTCAGGCAAATCCCGTCTGTCCCTTTCTCTCTCAATCCATCTATCGCTATAATACATCCATCACCATCGCTCCATCTTCCAGCTCTTTACTGTCCATCCCTGAACCTGCTGCTGTTAGAAAACCCTACTGTTTACCCATCAGATAAAGTATCATGCCATAGAAACAACGGGTCAATTAGCAAACTGATAGGGAACTGAGAAAGAGCCAGAAACATAAATGTCAAGAAGAGCGTTTTGCTACAGGGAGCACTACTAGGAAATGGTTTGTGCTACAAGAAGTAGGCTTGTACCAGGAAGTGTGTTTGTGTGGCAGGAAGTGCTTCCAAGAAGTGTGTTTTTGTTACAGGAAGTATGAGTAAGGGTTTTGTGCTACAGGAAATACTACGCGGAATGGCGTTTGTGTTACAGTACGTGCTATGAGGAAGTGTGTTTGTGCGTTTGCGGTGCAGGAAGAGGACTATGTTCCAGAAGATCGTGGATCAGTCCAAGACCTACGAGAGCTGGAACGACTGGACCAAGTACATGATGCTGGAGACCACACGCAAGGAGATTGTCATGTGAGATCATGCACACAGACACACATGCAGACCAACGCACACACACAAACAGACATGCACGCACACATTGTACAATCTACAAAAACCTACAAAAGGTCCTCAGACCCACTGTTCTGCTTCATCTCCCCAGGGCGATGATGATGACAGCGTGTGACTTGTCTGCCATCGCTAAACCCTGGGAGATCCAGAGCAAGGTACACCGTGATGAGGGGTGGGGGGGGGTGAATACGGTGTGTCTGTCGTGTGTGAGTGTCTGTCTGTGCGTCTGTCTGTTTGTGTCTGTGTGAGTGCGTGTGCATATATGTGTGTGTGCTTGTGTGTCTTAGTGTGCTTTCACACCTGAGCCGTTTTTTCCATTTCATTCGTACCCTGGAGTGCTTCCCTCAATAGCTATGTTTGTTTGGGGAGGTGTGAATGCTCCTTCGAACTCTGGAGCAGATCAAACAAACAAACTCTGTTCTGCCTGAAAACAGGGCTAGAACCCGACTATAGGATGCTAACCAAAAAGTTATGGATTGTGGGTTGAATGTACACATTTTCCCCAAACTGGACATAATAAACATAATAAACGCATGGTGGGACAACTAATATAAAGCAATTGCTTGTGGTCACTTAGAAAAACTATTTCTGGAATTTGTAACACCGAAGCAAAATGAAAATAACTCAGACCACACATAGTTGCTTTTGCTCCGTTATTATTGTCCGCAACAAGGAAATGCAATGAGTTTCCCTCTAATTATCTGTCCAATAGAACCCCGGTCAACAGCCTTACATGATACATTGTTTGGTTTGCTTGACCGTGTCCTGTGCGAGCGCTAACTTTACCAAATTCTGTTTATGTGTATGCATAAAGATGTTTGTATAAAGGTAATAAAAGACACACAAAACACATGGGAGATTACCGTGTGGGATCACACGCAAACACGCATTTGTGTATTTGTTTGTGTTCTGTGTGTGTGTGGGGGTTGTGTTTATTGGCTCCTTGTATACATCCCAACATCTTCCAACAACCCACTGTGATTTTCCTATTTCAAACACACACACACACGCAAAATGGAGAGAATGACACTTTAGAGGCACTAGTCATTCTCTTGACTGCTTCTGCACAGCCTGTCCATCACAGCTACAAGCTCCTCACCCCCTCCTCCTCCTTTTCACGACCAATTCCTCTAAACAACCAACCATCATCTCCGCCCCACCACCTCCCAAGAGGGCACCCTCTCCCAACATCTCCTCTAAACCCTTAAACCTCCTCCCCACATCGCCTCCTCACACCTCCTCCCACCACGCCACCCCTCACACCTCCTCCCACCACGCCCAATCCCCCTCCCGCAACCCCTCCCATCGCCATGGTCACCTCCGCTTCCTCCCAGCACGCCTCCCCGCATCTTCTACCAATACCCTGTCTTCCCACGGACTTCCTACCCCCAGCGATGTCCTCCCATCACCTCCTCACCAACCAGGAACGCCATCGACTCATGATCACCTCCTCCACATTACCTCACCCTACCGCCATCTCCTCCTCACCCCTCCGTCTCCATCCCATCGTCGTCTCCTCCCCATTACCTCCCAGCAGCCACAAATCCCTTTCCATTCCCTCCCTCTCCTCTCCGCGGTGGCCCGGTGGAATAGGGCCACCGTGTTGGACTGTTTAGCCAGCCCCCGCTATAATTCATATTTATGTCATTCCTTTATGCTCCTGTTTACCCAGAGAGGTGGCCCGAGTGTGTATATACGTGCATATCACTAACAGCCACACACACACACACACACACACACACACACACACACACACACACACACACACACACACACACACACACACACACACACACACACACACACACACACACACACACAAACTCTCATGGCCATGTAGAGGTTGTGTGTATGTGGTATTAAGGTGGAACTGCCAGTGAAATGGATATTTTTCGTTTAGTCGATGAGGGACAGAATATGTATTTGGCGGAGCAGCATAGTGTTATAGAATACAAATAACCAGACTAAAATACAAATAACACAACAAAAAAAAGGACTAGCATTAAAGTACAGAGTGTATATTTAGGACGATGTTACCCTTTCAATAAAAATGAAATACAAATTGTTTAAAATACTGTAAATAGACAGTACTTAGGCCTATGTAACTGTAATGACAGCATTTTACTGGCAATGCATATCATCTTAGAAGAGCAACTATAACTCAGGCTGGTGACTACATGCTGTCAGGATAACCATCCTGCTGAGATAGTTCTTCTTAAAGTAAACTGTGACTTTATAGGCAACTTTTCAGCCCACGGAACTCCGGCAGCCACTTTTGAACATTTCCATTTATTTACCCAGAGAGAAGATCCTGAAAAACTGTGATGCCAATCCAATGTCCCGCCCCCACACGCAGAACACTGTGCATCAAAGTACAAGATGTGCCCACATTCCCACTGGAACCAGAGGATTTACGCGTCGCCACACACGCGTCACTCGCATCACGGCATCAGCCATATTTTAATCGTCTCCAGTGCGGGTGTCATTGGGAGACAGACTGTAGGAGTAGGAGGAGGCCACAGGAAGCGGTGAATCATCGTGCCAGCGGATGACTCAGGTGGTCGGCCCCTTCCTCCTCCTCCTCCTCCTCATCCTCATAATCCGTCAACGCAGTCCCCCCACCCCAAAGGATCCAAGTGTCAAATACAACCTGGCTGACCAAAAAGGAGACCCCCCCCCCCCCCCCCCCCCCCGCTGGGAAGATGGCTTTTACTGTCTTATGGAGATTTTATAAATAGAATTTATGAATGAATCTGAAGTACTGCACCGAACGAGCAAACTCAACGCCTGAGTTGAGTTTGTGTGTGTGTGTGTGTGTGTGTGTGTGTGTGTGTGTGTGTGTGTGTGTGTGTGTGTGTGTGTGTGTGTGTGTGTGTGTGTGTGTGTGTGTGTGTGTGTGTGTGTGTGTGTGTGTGTGTGCGTGCGTGCGTGCGTGCGTGCGTGCGTGCGTGCGTGCGTGCGTGCGTGGAGGGGGGGGCTGGGGATAGATTCTTACAGGCCTTGAGATGCATTATTTATGTATCTGTATTCTTCACCCAAACTCCTATCAGGTTGTTCGTATCAGAGTATGACATTCACGGACTACAAATGATGTAAAGTCTTACACACGTGGTCGGACTACTAATCTGCGATGTTAGAGATAGCGACATACTACACAGAGAGCGGAGATGTTGTTGTATTTTGATTTCTTAATCTTCACTCGTATCCTCGTCTTTTATAACTCGTCTTTCTTAACCTGTACCTGGGAAATGGTGTTGTGATAGTTCTGAATATTTATGCAACATGACGTATTTTGGAATTATTTTGTAAAATATGAATTGGTGCATTTGCATATAATTACGAGACAATGAAAATAAAATAAAATCCCAAAATGCACGCAATACGATTCTGTCCATTTTTGATCGGAGGGCAAGCAAGTGTACATTCCCCAAGACATCAATGTCAAAAATGCAATTTAACAAGTCAGTTTTTTCAACCGCTCTCCCACTCCCCCACTACAGGTGGCGCTGGCCGTGGCTGCAGAGTTCTGGGAGCAGGGAGATCTGGAGAGAACCGTTCTGGAACAGAATCCTATTGTAAGGCACAGACACACGCACAAACACAACCACACCTTCTGGAGAGAGAGAGAGAGAGAGAGAGAGAGAGAGAGAGAGAGAGAGAGAGAGAGAGAGAGAGAGAGAGAGAGAGAGAGAGAGAGAGAGAGAGAGAGAGAGAGAGAGAGAGAGAGAGAGAGAGAGAGAGAGAGAGAGAGGAGAGAGAGAGAGAGAGAGAGAGAGAGAGAGAGAGAGAGAGAGAGAGAGAGAGAGAGAGAGAGAGAGAGAGAGAGAGAGAGAGAGAGAGAGAGAGAGAGAGAGAGAGAGAGATTCTAATAAAGAGTGATAGAGAGGGATAGGTTTAGAGAACAGCTTCTCCAGAGCAATAGAGAGGTGAAGATTGATTGACAGCGGGATGAGTGAATAGAGATAGGAGAGATGGGGAAATAAGGATGTGGTGTAGAATGATGGATAAGGCGACAGAGCGCTGGAGAAGGGTGCCCAGAGAGACATCGAGGTGTCAAACCCTCACCAGAAACAGAGAGGTGGAAGAGAAGGAGAGAGGGGTGGAATAAAAGGTGCATAGACAGATGGATAGAGAGATAGAGAGGAATGGAAAGAGATACGATAAGCTTCAGTATGGGGGACAGAGCCAAAGAGGCATAGCAAGATCGATATAAAACGATCGATTTCATCTACACAAATGTGTCGATGAATCTGAAGTACTGCACCGAACGAGCAAACTCAACGCCTCAGTCCCACTGTGTGCCTGTGTTTATGTGTGTGTGTGTGTGTGTGTGTGTGTGTGTGTGTGTGTGTGTGTGTGTGTGTGTGTGTGTGTGTGTGTGTGTGTGTGTGTGTGTGTGTGTGGGGGGGGGGGGGGGGATGGATTCTTACAGGCCTTGAAGGAAATCAACAAAACGTGGTGCAAAAGGAGAAAGAGAGATTGGGAGATGGCTTAATAGAAATCATTGAGAGGGGGAATCATCAACGACCAAGACACAATAGGAGAAGGTTCCAGAGGGGATGGGGGGATGAAGAGGTGAACGAGGAGGAGGAGGAGGCGGAGGAAGAGGAGGCGGAGGCAGAGGGACTAAAGAGAGAAATGTGTGTGTTATGCTGGAAGTGCGTGATGGTGTGCACTGGTTCAGAAAGAACAAGCACAGTGGGCCAGGGGCAGAGCCACAATGTCCCTGCACACACACTCACTCTCTTTCTCTCTCTGTCTCTTACCGGTTCTATGTTTCTCCTCCCTCACTCTAGCCTTTCCTCTCTCTCTTCCTCCCTCGCTTGGCCCCCCCGGGGCCTCAGAGTCTATTTAGATTCATGTCCGCGATGAAAGGGACCAGTATATGGTCAAAGTAATGAATGACGTAAAGGGGGGGAAAACGGTGAAAAGAGTTTGCTTTGCACTACTGTCGTTTAGAATTGGGAGCAATTATCCTGCAACTGCGTCCAATGTGAGTTGTCCAAATTCGCAAAGTTCAGAATGCATTCCCTTAAAGGCTGGCATGAGTCACCCATGAGTGTCTGTGTGTGTGCGCATGAGTTTGTGTGTGTGTGTAAGGGCATGTTTGTGTGTGTGAGAGAGCGAGAAAGTTAGAGAAAGAGGGAGAGATGTGCATGCAAGGGTGTGTGTGTGTGTGTGTGTATTAGGGGGGGGGGGGGAGGCTGTGTGTGTGTGTGTGTGTGTGTGTGTGTGTGTGTGTGTGTGTGTGTGTGTGTGTGTGTGTGTGTGTGTGTGTGTGTGTGTGTGTCTTAGTTGATATTTAATTGACGCGAGCAGTGCAACACTAATTGAAGGTTGGTTTATCCGTTGATGTTTTCCACCGGCATTTAATTGGCTATTCCAGTGACTTCAGAGGTCAGAGGTCATAGGTCAAGGCCTAGCCGACAGCCTCTCTGAAGCAGTGGGGTGGACGGGTGAATGTTATCAGCATTAATTCAAGAATAAATGGGAATTTAACTAATTGACAGAGACTTCTGATTGGTAAAACAGGTATAGGGACACATGATGTGACATGCAATGGTTTATACCATCTGATGCTCTGCTGGTCAAGGTTTTGATCATAAAACACAATTTATAATGTCTTGTTATATAATCACTTTTAGTTCCTGGTTTCACTCTTTCACTCCTTTTTCTTTCCTTTCCTCTCTTCTCATCTCTCCTTCCTTTCTCTCCCTTCTCCTTCGTTCCCTATCTTCCTATCTCTCCCTTTCTAGCCCATGATGGACAGGACCAAGTCTGCAGATCTTCCTAAAATGCAGTGTGGTTTCATCGACTTTGTCTGTGCATTCGTCTACAAGGTGAGACTCTGACAAAAACCACATCGACAACAATAACCCAACACCCCTGCTCTGCTCTCAACCCTTCCCCCTTACACCCATACACACCTCCAACACAGGGGCCAGT
This sequence comes from Gadus chalcogrammus, assembly GCF_026213295.1. NCBI lineage: Eukaryota > Metazoa > Chordata > Actinopteri > Gadiformes > Gadidae > Gadus > Gadus chalcogrammus. The sequence continues at coordinate 20,496,795 of NC_079421.1, read as the reverse complement.
GCTAGGACCGGGCGAATGGAAGAGCCTCAAACTGGTGTCAAATAGTATTTATTATTTAATGGGTTTCTCAGACCAGTGGGTAGATCAATCACCCCAAATGGAGTTGTACATATTCCACACTGGTGGTGCAAGGAATCAATGGTCCCATCCTAGAACTAAATGTTCACATGCACTCATTGGTGTTCAGTCTGAAACATCTGCATTTGAGAGCCAGCCTGAGATGAGACCATAAGGATATCATCAGAACTTGAAATACAGTACCACTCCAGCCACACTTACCATCAAGGAAGCTGACAAGCTAAATGTGGCAACGGAGGAGACATTCCCAGGAGAGCCTCTACAATAAATGTGGAGCATGTGAATTGGTGCAGAGTACTCAAGCACATCTACCACCTGAGAGTGAGTACTTAGAGGGTCGCTGTGCTGTGTACTTTGTTCCTTTACCAAAGAAGGTGTGCTGCTCTAGTGCCATCAAAGACGAAAAGACTAACCCAACGTGATGAAGTCCCTTGAGAGACTTGGTTCTGGTACACTTAGTTCCCCTGGTTAAACCATCACTTGACCTCCGTTTGCCTAGCAGCCCAAGAGCATGATGCCATCATCTTCCTGCTTCACATAGACAGGCCGGGTAGCACTGTGAGAGTCAAGTTATTTGATTTCTAAAGCGTGCTCAACAACATCTAGCCTGTCCTGCTAGCGAGCAAGCTAACAGTGACTCCAGCAGAATCTCCCCTGATGTCATGGATTGTGCACTACCTCAATGGTCAGCCACAGTATGTTCGGGTTGAGTGTCTGGCCCTTTGGTGGCAACATAGGGTCCTGACACCTTTTCCGTTTACCCTGTTCAACTTGGATTATACTTACAACTCCATGTCCGGCTTCCTGCAAATTCTCAAGACTACTCTGCAATTGTGGGCTGCAGCAGAAAGGGAAAGGATGAGTACAGAGGCGTTGTGGACTCCTTTTAGAGTGATGTTGACTGAACCACCTTCAGATGATTACCGTCAAGACCAAGGGCTTGCTGGCGGACTTCAGAAGGAGGGAAAACCCCTCACACCTGTCTCCATCCAGGGGATGGATGTGGCAGTCTGTGGTAGCCAGTGCAATTTTCTTTGCCATAGTGTAGAGAATAGTGTAGCAGAATCGATGAGCTCCGAGAGGAGGACGCATCGTGGACAATGACTCTCAACCTCATCACAATGCGCTGGGGGAGCACCTTCAGACACCTTCAGACACCTTCAGATACCCCGACGACGTTCCACAGATCATCTACAGCTCTCTTTCATGTGTGATACAGTAATAATGTCATGTTAATGTTAATAATGTACTGTTAATGCAACAGCCGACTGTGCAATAACTTTTTGAATTTTTTTTTTTTTGAAAACTTTGTGAAATTACGTGAAATATCATGGACATAATCAGTGAACATTTTATTCAAACATTATACATTGCTTGTACTTCTGATTGGTTATGTATAAAAAATAAAGAAATTTGACACGCTCAAACATTTCTGTGATCTTACCATTAACCTTGGACAAGATGTTTGAACCCGTTATTCGGACATTGTATCTTTGGATTTCCTTCTTACTGTAGCTGTTACTTTTGGCCTTCTATAATTTGGAATCCTTTAGGACAAAACAAGCAATATCCCGTCTTATGTTTCAGGAGTTCAGCCGCTTCCACGTTGAGATCACTCCCATGCTGGAGCGCCTGCTGAACAACAGGAAGGAGTGGAACGCCCTGAAGGAGGTGCACGAGGCCAAGCTGGCCGTCATAGAGGAGGCCAACAAGGCCAAGGAGGAGGCGGCCCAGAAAGGTTCTGCCGCCAAGCAAGGTGGGTCATCTTTACGGCTGACTATGTAGGCATTCAGCACAACGTTTCATTAACCTTTTGGTCAAGTACTCATACTTCATCAACACCATCAAACCAGAAATGTTTACCTTTAACCTAATATTATTGTGAAAAAGAGTTTCCTCAACGATATACAGTACACTCCATCATAAAGACGTTCAGATAGAAATATGCAACTGTGCAGTGGTACCTAATGTATCAATGTACCTTTTTTTATCGTCTTACTTTCTTTATCAGGTTTACTTCCTTTCCTTCCTCCTTTATTGTCATACATATTATTATCTTTCTTCAAATGTTTCTTTTATCATGTTTCTTGCTTATCATTTGTCTTTCTTTCTTCACAACGTTTCTTCCTTATCATGTTCTTTTCATTCTCATAGTGTGTTTGTATTCATTCTGTTGAGGTTCCTTTCTCTCTTTCTCATCATGATTCCTTGGCCCAATCCCATTTCTACCCCTTACCCCTCCCCCTTGTTTTGAAGGGGTAAGGGGAAGGGGTAAGGGGGAGAAATGGGATTGGGCCCTTCTCTCTTATCATGTCCCTCTCTCTTTCTTCTAATGGTTTCATCTCTCCCTCTCTCTCTCTCTCTTTCTGTCCAAAGCCGGTGCTGCCGAGGGTTCACAATCCAAGACGTGCATTCTGAGCTAGAGAGAGAGGGAGAGATTCCTGACCTAGTCCTCCAGCCTGCGATCCACCCTGCTAAACACCTGCTAACAAGACCATCCCCCCCTCATCCATCTCCCTCTCTCAATATGAAGTTAGACACATCTATCCTTTCATCACGTGTTCTGCTAACTTAACTTTGTGGCAGCGTCCTCAGAACTCATTAGCCGGACTGCAGAAAGCCATCAATTCCACTCCACGTCTTGATCCTGTTCAACTTTACATTTCCCAGCCGTGGTTGGAGACAAAGTACTTGATGGGCTCTGGAATAGAATCTCTATCACGCTTCAAAGGCAACATGAAATGGAATTGAGACAATCTTGCTCTTTGTAAGTAGTTGCATGGAAATACACTTTAGCCCAAAGAGCCTTCACCTGAGACTCAAACCACCTAAAGACTAGATTATGTAGGCCTATATAGGGGGACTAGAAATGTTGGAGGGGTGAGATCATTCAGGTTTAAATTGGCAGGTGTGGGAGAACCTAGGGCTTAGTCTCACTCTAGAGCTGGCCCCATCAGTGTTGCGATTGGTTGAAATGTTCCATTCCAGTCGACTACTTTAGCTAACTTTGTTGGTGATGGAGTATGAGTAGATGATCAAGGGCAAGTCGTTTTCCATTTCATGTCATCTTTAAAGTCTCCCTTCACCCTGCATATAAATAACAATAAACATTAGGTCTATAAATAACGATAGATATCTATGAATAACTTCTACATATGTCTACACCGCTAGAAATATATCCTTGATCAGAAGGAGACACAGATTATGAACATGCAACACTGCAGGAAGTAAGTCTGTTTGATCGCTGTGATTTTTAATCCCTAACTCCAAAACACCCGTTAGAAATCTGCAGGGTTTGGCTTGTTGAAAAAACACTGTCGCTTTCCAGATGCAACAAATCGGAGCGACTACGCCTGAATAACTAAACACAAATTGAATAAATTGAGCGCAAAGTTTCTCGTTCACAGTTGAGCGAGTCGCAGAATTCAACACAGTCTCGGGTGTTTCCAAGCCCTATAACTGTCACAGCTAATATGCGCTCTCGATGAAGGACTACGGTAATATTATGAGTTAGGATGCTGGAGTAATATGTATGATGCACAGGCTGTCTCTGTATTATTCTGGTGCATCGCTTAATGCTCTGGTTGTTACTAGGGAATAAGTCAACGCAGAATCAATTAATGAAATACTATTTGTTTTTCCTTTTTAGTGTTTTTGGTGTAACCACATAGATTTCACTTGTGTGAGCAATAGGTCAGACCAGAAAGCTAAATTATACAGACAGAGTGTGAATTCATTATGTTTAATTGTTGTTTTACTTATTTTGTGGCATTTAGATCTTACAGTAAACTGTCGTGAAGGCTTTTTAGAAAACACTGTTACATTGCATGTCAACATACAATGTGTTGCACTTTATCAGGTCCTGATATGAGTTTGCGCCCAAATGTACAAAGTAGTGACAAATTAGTTTGTTTCTCCGTACGTTGCGTCAGCCGGGTGTCATGTTGAGCCATTGCAATAGCAACATGGGAGTGTCCACTCAGATCTGATATTGACAGATCAACTCCAAGCTTAGCAGTTGTTACAATCCACCAGTAAATTCCTTCCAGCTGGTCAGAAACTCCCACCATGTGATTTCATAAAGGGATGGATTTCGGCTCGTCGACATGCCTACTGATGTTCACATCGCGGGGGGGGCCTCTAACATGTGGATGGAGGAGCATTTCTAGTGAATAAACGATAACACCTGTACCACCTCTAGTCTGCTGACATCTTCTTAAAGAACCCCACTCAGCCGATAATAAAGGAGTATGTTGCATGCGCACGTGTCTGTCCTCAAGCAATGCATTTCAAAACAATACGACGTGTACAGATATGCCTATTCTTGCACCGCGCTTTGCCGTACACCATGAATGTGATTAAAAGCCTGACGGGGGCGTAGCATGCCTATGTGATGCATGACATTATATAAAGCATGCGGAGCGTGTGCATGAAATGAGTGCATGCGCTTCGTGCACACAGACAAGAGACATACTGCAGCTCTCTCTGCACGTCATCGCATAACACGCACTGATTCAGAGCACGGCAAAGGTACTCTAAGCACAGTACAACTACTGCTATCGAGTGTGTGTGTGTGTGTGTGTGTGTGTGTGTGTGTGTGTGTGTGTGTGTGTGTGTGTGGCTATGGATGCCAGCGTGCTTTTTTACCCTTTTTATGGAATACTTCTTTGCATGCAATTATTCATACCCATATCCTAAACTGGCGAAGATCAAATTGTTTCCATCTCACTATATGCCGCTAACATCACCACGTTACCGGACAAAAGTGTGCGTCTGTGATTGTGAGTGGATTGTTTGCATAAAACGGCATGTAATGGTTACACACTAATTGTGCGGGGCGGGGGGTGGGAGGGCACTGCTAGGTTAAGAGGCATCACAGTATAGTACTCTACATCACTACTGCATGACGTAAGGCTTAGTGACGTCAGCAGAGAGAGACAGAGCGAGGGAGAGAGCGAGCAAAGGATTACCGTATACGGTAGCGATGATCTACTATGCTTGTGACGCACACCCTCCACCCAACTGCAGCAGAGAGAGAGAGAGAGAGAGAGAGAGAGAGAGAGAGAGAGAGAGAGAGAGAGAGAGAGAGAGAGAGAGAGAGAGAGAGAGAGAGAGAGGGTGTAATGAAACAGCTGCAGAGAGAGAGAGAGAGAGAGAGAGACCTTGAGTCAGTATAGGGAGAGCGAGAGAGAGAGAGAGAGAGAGAGCGAGGGGGAGAGACATTGAGTCAATGCGGGGCGAGAGAGCAGAGCGGTGGTAGTATAGTGCAGTGACTGCGTCAGATCAGCAGGTCGGTCCTAGCATGGCGCCGGCAGGACAGAGTGTGAGTCGTGACTGCGGTGTTGCGCGGCTGCATGGGGTGCACCGGCCAGGGTGAGGGACTATTTATAGGAGCCCTGTGGAGGATCAGGTCTGGATTAGAGATGCGGCGGATGTCATGTAGCAGCACAGAGACGCACTTACCGGCTGCTGTTCTGACGCATACCACTTGCATAATACCACAGCACATTATTCATATTATATGCAAGGTATCTGTATTAATATTATATTTGGATGACAAAGTACAATCTCTACTTCTATAATTATCCATATCTATACACATACATTAAAGTGTCATATTTTTTCTCAGTGTTTAAATGAAAATCAATGACTAACTTTATTCAATCATTATTTCGGCCTTACGTTTTTTAATTACAACAGATATATTCTATATTGACTTTAAGATATAATTATATTTATATCTAATATAAACATAAAAGCAAAAGGGAGAATATATAACTTATGTTTTCTATTATGTTGGATATCAATATCAGAATATGTATTTTATGAGCCACATGACTCCACATGCTGCAGTTCCCTCCATCACCTCCGTGATGTCACTCAGTATCTGCAGTAGGCGGACCAATAGGACGCCAGAACTGCCTCCATTAGGGTAGCAACAAGGAGGGGGAAACACGCACCAGAAGAACTACAGTTACACCGTTGTGTCACGTTGGGACCTTTCACCTTTGACCTGTGCTTAGTCTCTTTTGGTCATTGAGGTTAAATTAAATGAAAGACTATTGATGTCAGACTACTGATATGTTCGTATTAGTGAAGGTCATAGGTCAAGGTAAAGCAGGTAAGGGATGTATTAGGGAACATGTGGGGCTGCCTGATTTGCATATATTTATAAATTTATAAATTCAATTTTTGATGGTATTTGACGTTTGTTTTTGCTGTAAGAAAAGTTTGAAATGTTGGACCTTAATACACGAGAATGTAAACTACTTTGTGTGGCACGGTAGGTTTGATGTTCACTGGGACGGTCATTTTAACGGCAGGAGAGACTGATGAGGATGACTTAAAAATGGGGTCACAGAACAAAAAAAGGATGAATAAGGGCTTGGTGGGGTTACGATCACGGTCACAACCGGGGGGGGGGGGGGGGCAATGCATCATGGGAAAAACTAAAACAAAGCCTGAATAATCCCTGCCCAAAGGTTGAAACGTTCTTCTGAGTCATATTGCCGTGGGTTGCTACCCAGCTAACTCTCTTGCTTGCTTCCCCTCTTCCCCTCTCCCTCTCTCCCTCTCGCACCATCTCTCTTCCTCCCTCCATCGCTCCCTCACTCCGTCTCTCTCTCTCTCCCTCCATTTTCCGCTTGCACTCTCTCTCTCTCTCTCTCTCTCTCCCTCCATCGCTCCCTGTCGTCCTACATCCATCCCCCTCTTCTTGTCCACCTCTTTCTTGTTCTGCCCCTCCATTAAGCCCTCTCTTGCCTCACTTCTCTCGCCCATCTCTCTTGCTCCATCCCTCTCTCCCTCTCTCCCTCTCTCCCTCTCTCTCCCTCTCCCTCTATCTGGTTCCACTTCCATACCTTCTCCCGTTCCCTCCATCTCTCCCTCCCTCCCCCTCTCCCGCAGTCACGACAGCCCCAGAGTCGGGCAAACAGAGGACAGCCGTAGTTCAATTAAAAGTGGACCTGGGAAGAGGATCCAGCAAATTAGAATCCTCCTATTAGATCACTACCATGTCCTCCGCTAAACGTCCACCCGCTTCACAGCATCTTGGTGAGAACAAAAAGACATCAGCAGCTAATCAGCTCTTTCTTGAAATAATTCACCCTTGAAAGGTGAATATAAGCTTCGCCTCCTACGTGAACACATGCTCTAGAACAGGGGTCGGCAACCCTAGGCACAAAAAAACTTTATTTTAATTGTATTATTATTATTATTAAAAAAATTCACAGCACAATGTGGCAGCATAATCATTACTACCGATTTTTTTTTGCACTTCTGTTTTGGGCATTTCCTCCCGGTGCAAATATGTTTAAATTAGTTACAGAAAGTATTGGTCTGAAACTGGACCAATTAATCGTTTTTAAACCTATGTTGTGAGTAATAGAGAAGAAAATATTTAAAATATTGTTGCAAGTGGCCTGCATCAAAATAAAAGCCCACCAAACATTCCAATATGAGACATATTACATGATTTTGGATTAAATTTAAAAGAAAATGCCCTGTTATTTCAGGCTCATTTCACTTCAGGGTTATAGTTCACGACCCCATAGGGTCACACAAGAAGTTTCAGAACATTCTGATGTGGAGTTTCAAAATAAAGCCAACCAAAGTTTCCAATACGAGACATATTACATATGATTTTGGATTCAATTTAAAAGAAAATGCCCTGTTATTTCAGGCTCATTCCACTTCAGGGTTATAGTACACGACCCCATAGGGTCACCCAAGAAGTGGGTGACCTTTTAGGTTGCGCAACACGCGCAACCTAAAAGGGAGCATGCAATTTTGCGCAACAACGTAACACCAACGCTGAAGCATGCAGCCGCCTTAAGCATAGACGGCCTTAAGTACCCGCAGCAGCAACGTAGCCTAGCAACAGAGCGTCAACAATGGATCCGTTGTGGTATTTACTTTCAAAATAAAAGCCCACCAAACATTCCAATATGAGACATATTTCATATGATTTTGGATTCAATTTAAAAGTAAAAAGGGTCACCCAAGAAGTTTCAGAACATTCTGATGTGGAGTTTCAAAATAAAGCCAACCAAAGTTTCCAATACGAGACATATTACATATGATTTTGGATTCCCGCAGCAGTACCCGCAGCAGCAACGTAGCCTAGCAACAGAGCGTCAACAATGGATCCCGAGTGCCTAGCCTAGCACTAGGAATTATGCTGGCGGTTTGAGGTTTATGATAGTTTATGATAGCTATTAGCACGTCAACAGCTGTTGGCTGCAAACTTACCAGGTAGGTCAAGGGCGTCGGCTATTTGTTGCCTTGTCGAAAATACAGGGACGTTGCTTCCGCATTTCAACCAAAGTTGTCTCCATTATGTTGTTCCATTTTCTCTCGTTTTCTTTATTAGCATTCTTCTTCTTGCTATTGATCGTATTCATTTTTGTAGTAGTTACTGTGTACTCAGCGTAGTGCAGTGGAGTCAGTTGGTAACTGCGCGTGAGCTCCAGCTGTTCGTGGGGTTCCTCCACGCAACTGGGGGCGGGATTCCCTCATGTCAACAATGTATACGTCATGCGATTCCCCAAAAAATTCTGACATGCCAAACTTTTCGTCGTGGGGTTTTCGAACGTCGCAGACGAAAACATCGCAGATCGCAAACATGTCACATTACAAGACAAGACAATTACTCGCCGCCGACCTTTCAAAATCGTGTACGACTCGCAAATTTGTCTGCGACGAACGAATCGGGGCAAAATCGGGCTGAAATCGTGTAGTCCGAACCCCTATTGATTTGGATGGTTCCAACATTCTCATTTTTTACATTTCTCACAGTGCAGTAGAAATATGTTTTTGAATGAGTTTCTGAAAATGGTGTTTTAAGATGGGACATATTATGTAATTATAATTTGTAAACCCTTGTTGCAAATATAACAACCAAAAAAATATTTAAAATGTTGATTGTGGACTATATGGAAGTAGTACAATTCCAGGGGCCCGTTTCAGAAAGCAGGTTTAGTGAAAACTCTGAGTTAGTTAACCCTGAGATGAGGGAAACTCTGGTTTTTCAGTTTCACAAAGCCAGTTCAGCTTTACTCTGAGTCAGTTACCCTGGCAACATACTCCGTGAACCTAACCTGCTCGCTGGCAGGTTTTCTTCAACTAACCCCGAGTTTCTCCTGCTTGCCTTCATTTTATGAGGTCTTCTTTATTTCCTAGAAGGACAAATTTTGTACAGTTGTTAATCCTTTGTTGTTGAAACAATTAAAAATCATCCACCTGTGGGCACGTCACCCACCTTTAACTGATGGTCCAGCATTTGTATTTCCATTTTTGTCTTTGTGATCTGCAGCCTTATATTGTCCATTTCCAGATGAAATTTGTTGATTTGTGCTTGCAAATATACCTTATACAGTTGTTTCACAGGGAGCTATACGAACATAAATGACGTTAAATTTCCCAATGCCATGTCTACTTAGCGTCATTGTAAGTTGTGGGTCAATGCTGAACAACATCTTACTGAGGTAAGCTGTTCTGTGGAGGTTGATGGACCTTCTTCCTCATTGTAATTTCCAGCATGGCTCTGTTAGAGAGAAAGAAGTTGCAAGTTGTATTGTGGAACAACACCATTAACTGAAGCCAAAGTTATTTAAAAAAAAAAAAAGGTGTATACTTCAACAGGCCTCTCTGCATCTTCCCTCTCTGTGGCAGCTGATAAGGCGTCTTCACCATCCTCCTGTAATGAAACAGAATGTTTGTGTTATATTCTACCAATTATGAAAAATCTGTGGAATATTAAGAGTACTTACTTACAGCATGGAGGTCTGTTATGGCAGAAGGCTCCATGAGACAGATTACACCATCAGTAACTGATAGAAGATGAAGATTAGACAGTTGATGATTACCCAGAAAAGTGCCCCACCTAATTTAAACACAATTTTTAAAACTCTGAGTCACCTTAAAATAGATTGATATCTGAAAGCAAAAGCAGCCAATTGCAAAGAACTGTAGCCTACTGCTACAAGAAAAATCAGTGTGGCAAGTTGTGTCCAAGATGAATGGGTGGCCATTACTGAGCGAACACTAGAAAAAGGATTGACGTACATGCCATTCATTTGAACAACTTACCTTTTATGTAGGCCCCTGTGTCCTGGGGCGTGGGTGGGTCCGGTGAGCTCCCCCCAGAGATGCCCTCAGCAATGGGTCGCCCACTGTTCTGACTGAGGGCCATCTCTTCAGCCTCTGTGACAGGTGGTGGTGGTGGACCGCCACCTGTTTTGCGGGCCTCAGCCTTTTTTCTGTTGGCTATAATGGAGGTCAAATTTAAATATATACAGAAAACACAACTTTGGAGACTTGTATGTATAAAAGGCATTTAGGTGTTGCTTTCATAGAGACAATATTAAATACTGGCAGTGTTGGGATTTCTCTTTTTTTTTGCAGATTTCCCTAATTACTTAAATATATCCATCACATGTTGAATGTAGCCACTAAATGCTGTTTAATGAGGGCAGGCTAAGCAACATCACAATTGCTTGTACTTTATTATACCTTACCTGTTTGAACTACATTTTTATATTTCATCTTTAGCTGCTGCCAAGTCCGTTTGGTGCCTGTTGGGTTGCACCTGTGCTCACAGACACACATATGGAATATAATTGTTGAATAAGTGGAACATTCAAGACAAAACATTTTTTTTTCTCAAATTAATACTCACGCATTGACTCGGTCAGCAATTTTCTGCCACTCAAGATCCCGCACTTTTGCTGCTGCCACAGTATTGCTTCTTTTTAAAAATATATGCTCACTTTCTGCATGCGCAGTCATTAATATTTCCAACTCCACTGGGGAGAAGTAGGAGGATCGAGGCTGTTTACCACTTGTTGCCATGGTGAATCATGTTATCTGTGCTCCATTGATGAGGGCTTTTTATATCCTCATGCACGAGCTTCACTCAGGGTTACCTTGACTCTGAGTTGATTGAACTAAGTGTTATCACCTGTTCTGAAACCGCAAACTTAGAGTTTGACAGCTTAGAGTTGGTCAACATAGAGTTAAGGTTTTAACTCAGAGTTTGTTGAACCTGCTTTCTGAAACGGGCCCCAGGTCTTCTGTAAATGTTTTCAGCTTAATTTTTAATATATTGTTGCTTAAGGCACACTCATTAACGGGAAAATGTCAAACTGGCACTGCATGTTCTAAAGGTTGCTGACCCCTGCTCTAGAAACATGCTTTTGGCTGCAGAACAGGATCACAGGACATGCTGTACTGACATCTAGATTCACATTTAGTTCTTTAGTCAATTTGTTTATCAAAAGCATCTAGCCAAGTGTCTTCTTGGCCTCCGTTTTAAATGAGGCTGAAAACAAGCAAAGTGTCCAAACAAAATCTGAGTAGCTAAACAAGATTTCCAACTGCTGCATGTCCAAGTTTCTAAAAAACGTAAGGGAGTGAAGAGTAAAGGAGTCACATAAATGTCTATTCAAACAGAGTCCTGTTTGGACCTTCAACCATATCATCCTGTTGGATGAGATGGACCAGGATCGGACTGAAATTGACACTCATTTAGCAGATATCAGCAAATTAGTTTCCTTTATGGAAAGGTAACGCTTAAGAAATCTGATTTGACTTACAAAATAAATACCACAAATGTTTACATGTATAAACTGAGAATAGTTAAATTGCTAAATTTACTAAATTGCTGTGTTTTCTTTTACATTACAACTGATTGCAATTGCATTAATTACAAATGTCAGCATTTTACAGGCTCTGTACTCTCAGCTTAGTAACGGCCTAGATTCATGTAAATATAATATTATTAAATGTCCTGAACAGATTGATTGTTGCACTACTTAAAGGTTGCAGTTGTCACAACAAGCACAATATTTTGGTAGAAATCATGAAATATAAAGCATATATTGTGATGTGGTACCATATATAGCTAATACATATTATAATTTATAATAAATCATTTCTTTAGCTTCTCAGATGTTTTGTGGTTTTAGTGGTCCTTATGGGATTGGGTCCTGGTTTCTATTGGACCCAGATGTAATTCATTGAGGGATTGTATAGTCAGATAACCCTTACTTTGATCCATCAGATGAATTCCAGGATTAAGTGATGGCATCCATCTACCATAACAACATCTGACCCGTTAAAGCTCTTCTCTGTTCTCGTTCTGACCGTAGCGGCATCCTATTTACATTGTTCATGTTAATATAATTTTGTTAAGCTGCTTTAGGTAAGAGTCGATAGCTGTGAAGAGAGAGAGCAGAACAGAGCAACAGAGAGTGGGATTATGAAACTGAACAACCAAAAGGGTCCTCTGCCTCTTTGCTTCCTCCCGCCATTTCTGGGCCATTCAGAAGTATTGGATTTCAAGCACCTGTGGTTGCCAGGTATAAGAGATACAGAAGATACAGAGACGCAGAATATCTGCGTCTTCTCATTCAGACGCAGATATTCAGAAGAATTAAACTCACTAATAGCTGACGGATCTTTTCTCTCATCCGACTGCATTTTTTCCATCTGAAAAAACAGCCCCAACGCCAATAAAATGATAAATTTCATGCCTATTACAGTCATCTTATATATATATACCTGAAATGGCCTGTAATAAACTAAGATTCTCACAACAGGTGGTGAAAACACTGGCCCTACAAGCTAAAGCCATTGTATCCTGTTGGTTTTTGTGTTGATATGAGGCGTACCCTATGACAGTGATGAGTTGATGTGTTCTACCATGTACCATGTTGCACCCACAACCCCCCTCCCCCCTCTCGGATCTGCATCACAGTTGCCGGGCGGATTGCCTGTTTAATCAGGCATAAAATGACCTGCCATGTTACCTGGAACTAGTTAATCAGGGAGACATTGAACCAAAGGGTATAACTGCACACACACACACAAACACTAAAACACACAAACACTCTAAGGTCGAACACACACACACAGACTTCAATAACAAAATACTCAAATGTGACGTAAACAAATAAGAACTTATAAAAACATACAGATAAACAAATATTTAAATATTGTTTGCATATTATATATTTACAAAAGTTGTCCACAGATACATACTCATGTTATGTAAATAACAAATATTTACGATATATAAATAGTACATATGAATGATATTTAAATTCTGTTGGAATAATAACACCACTAGAACTTTGCTCATTAGGGTTTTATTTTTTGGAGGCAATTGAATGAATATATGTACTTTATACAGTATATGAGGAGCACATTTCTACAGTTTTTTTAATGTAAACAATCTCTGAAGAGAAATGTATTCAGTTTAAACGGAAGTCATAGTCTTCTGTTTTAAACTATTTACACGAATTAAAATATAATTTATAATATAACATCAGATACTTGCGCGTCTATGAAACTAGATTTTAACAATTCAAAAATACTGAAATGCATTTTCTCCACATTCTGAACATATGAAATCACACGAAACGAGAAAAAAAACACAATTTAAAATACATCCAAACTAAGAGGCATATAAATAAAAAAACGCAGAATAAAACCAATATATGTAAAAATATAAAATATTACTAGCAGTATTTACTGTTTTTTTGTCTTACCAAAAACTAAGTTAAAAAAGGAAAATAATCACGTCTGTATCTTTGATAGTCATTAGATGTAAATAGACAATTAAATCAACAGCGAAGAAAAAAAAAAAAAAAAAAAAGAAGAATTTATGCCCTTTATATATATTATTTGTTTCTCTTCCACCATAATACCCACCGACATTTAGCTATAGACGATAGCTTGCAGTCCCTTCTGAGGGCTCACATCAACTGTACCATCAAGACAAGTTATCAGTTAGTTTCTAAACATTGCAACCGTATGTAGGGAAGCCTGGACGACATGTGATCTGCTAAATTAATTCTGATTGGCCAGAGATTGGCCTGTATTGCAAAGCTAAATCGTCGCGCTCAAACAGTTCCTACAGCTAGCAGACAGATTACATATTTTTTTTCCTTATATTTAAACGATAAAGAAACAAGAAAAAGAGAAAAACATGTCCCTAAAACGTTGGTTTTGGTGGGTCTAAGTGAGAACATTCTGGTGGCATCTTTTAAAAACAAAGCCAGCAAACATGTGAACAAAGAAAGCTGTTGACAAACGTTTTTTTTGTTGTCTTTCTTTTATTACTGTGTATGTATTTATTTGTTTATTTTTGGTCAACTTGCCACAAACATTTTTCTTTTTTCTCTCTCTCAACATTAACCATAACTGAGAAGTGGAAATAAAATGTATTGCATTGGAAGAGGACTCCCTGTGGAAGGAGAATATTTTTGGGTTCAGGTGCCAGTGGCTCCCAAACCGGGATGGCAGCCATTTTTAAATGTGTCGACGTGTTCTCATGACACGCAGGAAAAATGGTCAACATCAAAGATTTTCTATAAGAAAGTATATAATCATCTAGATATCTACACCAACACATAAATATATATATATATATATTCATATATATGTATATAGCTTCATTTTATATTATGGCTGTATTGAAAACAAAAAAAACGTCAGTCATTACTGAGGAACAAGAAAACCAGATTGGATTTGGACAGGAGTTGGAATTGGAGTCGTTGCACCCCACCAGTTGAGTTTTAAGGCTTGTCATGAGAGTGAAGATGTTAAAATGTCATCACCTCCAGCACAATAAATGCACCGTTCAGAGAAGGAGCAGAGCAGGATCCACCCTAGAAGTCCCCTCTTCATCAAAAACACAAAACACACACACATTGTTCCCGTGGCCAATGACAGCCAGTGCTTTGATTTTAGAATCCTAGCTAGCTCTAAAATGGAACTTACATTTGGAGAGGAGCCGAAATAATTAAATCCACCAATGAAGAGAGGGGTCTTCTAAAATGGCCATCACTGTACCGAGTAAGACTCTACCTTCAGCAGGGGGTGTAGTTAACCATAACGCTCTAACATCTTCAATTAATATCCTTTTTTCTTTTTCTTCCTCTCGTGTTCCAATAGCAGTCATACGTGTAGACGTGAGTTACCATATTTACCATTGTCTCTGACACAACTAAATTAGACTTTGAACAGACCTGTGCACCATCAAAATGTGGCAATAATCTAGTTACAAGTTTCCCTTCAATGAAAAACAATATATATATTGTGAACAAATGCTTCACTACCTGGGGCGTTTTTCTTTTGTGCAAGAGTATAGTCATACATGTTGTACAGGTGTATCATCTAAATGTCGTAACCATTAACATTCGTCCGGTACTTTTCTTTTTTGGATTTTTTTTCGTATGTTTAACAGCCTTCTAACCAGAGTAGCCTAGAGAATTTGCAGTTCAAGGTTTTCCCAAAGTTGTATTTCAACTACCATACACCACACTGTACATTATTACCTTTATCTGTAAAAGCTGTTACTTAGATACGATTAGTAGCTATTGCATCAATTGATTTTTTTTTTAAGAAAAAAATAAACGGACAATCCGATATCGTTTCAAAAATGGGCAGAGAAAAATAACTTTCTAAAGGGAAACTCCTCTCGCCTCTCATGCTTTCCCAAATATTGTGGACTTTTATTGTGAAAACAAAAACCTTTTCCCTTAAATTCCTTCCTGTATTGAACTCCTTCTAACTTCCTAGCGCAAGTCCAAAGCTTCCTGATAATCAACAATCCTAACCCGCCGCCTTTAAAAAAACACACTTACATCTTTTTAAATGTTTACAATGAGGCATAGTGCTATATACACATTATATATATTTATATATTATAATATATTGTTTCTTTTTTAATATGTAAACCAGCGTATCCTCTCTTCACTCTTTTAGCAGTGTACAAACTAAGCACAAATACCCATTCTGGTAGAACTGATCCATGTCAATTACTTTTAATTGCGAAACGACTTTCACTTTGGGTGTTTTCCAATCAATTCGTAATTCAACCAATTTGTAATATTTTAATTTGTTTCGTTTTTTGAGAAATCAGACTACATGTCGCGTCCTGAATAAGGCATCTTTGTACTTAGTGTGTGTCTCTAAGAAAGTCTAACGAGAATCGAGAGATGTAAACATTCAATTTTTCGTGTGTGTTACCGAGGGGTTGATTAGATAGGAGGGTGGCATGGTGGGGGTGGTGGTGGGGGCAGGGGGACAACTTGTACACAAAGTGGGTGAGTGTCTGTTACGCCAACGGTGACATACTAGGGAAAAGGTACAGTCGGTGAATAGATAGATGGATATAGATTGCTAGATAGGTGGATAGATAGATTTGGGCTGTGCTGTCGAGGGACGCAGGGATCCCTGAACACGATAACATGGAGAGGGGTGTGGATGAATTGGGGGGCCTGGGAACAGATGCAGCTCTAACTCTGATACGCACAAGACACACAACACTCAGGATAGTTACGCACATGCTAGCCACAGAAAACCATTAACGATGAGGCCAAAGAGGAGGGGGAGAGAGAGAGAGAGAGAGAGAGAGAGAGAGAGAGAGAGAGAGAGAGAGAGAGAGAGAGAGAGAGAGAGAGAGAGAGAGAGAGAGAGAGAGAGAGAGAGAGAGAGAGAGAGAGAGAGAGAGAGAAAGAAAGGGAATAGAGAGAAAGAGAGAAAGGCCCCTTCATTAAGTGGCTATATACCATCAACATGGGTTTCAGTCCTTGTACCTTGGTCAAACAAAAAACATGGGAAGTGGAAAAGCAAAAGCATTTTCCAGAAACTTACAGGAAGAACCAGAGAGTTGGGGGGGGGGGTATTGGAGTACAGGACAAATAAATGGAACGGGACTAGACATGGAGGAGAGGAACGGAGGTGGAGACGGTGGAGATGGCGTGAGGTAGAGAAACTCAGCTGACACAATACCTCTTGGACAACAAGGTCACGACAAGGTCACGATTCTCACCCAGAACCCTTTGGTGTCGTTATCCAACACATGGCTCTCTCTCCTGGGTTCTCTCCCCCCCCCCCCCCCCCCCCCCCCCCCCCCCTCCCATGGTCAACGTCTACTGGCGGTATCAGGTGTGTGTGTGTACGTCAGACTCTACCAAAACCAAAAAGTGCATCAAAGAACAGCCATCAGGTGAGGGAAATAGACATTGTTATAGTATACTGATTAATTAATATATTAATATATATATTTATAATTTCTATAGAAGTCCTTTAGTATTCAATGTATTCTGATTGTAAGTGACAGATGTGTTTGGGGGATATTTTTGACAGCATTGAAAGGGAATGGCAGTTTGGCAAATACAATAAAGAAAAAAAAAAAAACGTCTTAACATGTTTGACATCGACGGTCTAACTATTTACAGACCTTGGTAAAGTAAGTGCTATTTGACAAAACTTCGGGGCCTTCTGTGCACACCGCATGCACCTAGTAGAGTCCGCTGTATGCAACCTGATACCAGAGCCAGTAGAAGAAGCCATTTTGAGGGTTGCGTTTGCAGACAAGAAGGAAAGGGTTCGTCAGAGGACAGCAGAAACTTCTACCTCCGTACAGTGCATAGATCAAATCAAGGAAGCACTACAGTTACAAAAAATAAAAAAAGATGATTTTTTTTCTTCTTCGTTTTCGATGTGTAAACCGTTTAAAGTCAAATGTTTTTTTTGTTGATTTCAGAATTTTCATTGTCCGTAACACACACACACGCACACACACACACACAGTTATAAATCTTTTTCGTTTAAATTTTTGAAAACATCGATAATTTTTTTCCTTTTGCTAAAACAAAGTTGTTTTTTTCTCCACAACGTCACTACTTTGAGGCAAAACACAGCTCGCGGTCTCACCAGGCGTGACCAGAGAGTGTGTTTTTTACGAAAAAAATAAAACACACGCGAGGACACACACACGCACACAAACCACGAAGACCAACGTGACCAACAAGACGCGACGCGGGAATAGCAAGGTATTTACGCCACACAAAGGTTCTCGCCCCGCCAACCTTCTTTGGCGCGGGGTGATGAAGTCACCAACACAGACAACAGGAAGCAGCTTTGTCGTCGACCGTCGCACAACGACAGGAAAAAAAGTGTCTGCCGTTGTTGCAGTAGTAGTAGTAGTAGTAGTAGTAGTTTAGTAGTAGTAGCAGTAGAAGTTGTACCATTGCTTTTTTTTCTCAAAAATCAAACCTCTTCCATCGTATCATTTTTGCTCCTTAATTCTCCATGGCTTCTGACGTTCGTATTTTTAAACGCTGTCCTCCGGCGGGAAAGTAAAGAAAAGTTCTAAACTAGGTCTCTCTCGTCTTTTTATTCCAATGTTAAAAATGTAAACAACTTTTGCGAGGGTGCCTTCGACGGAGGAGCGTGCGGGCCCGGTGTCGAGGCAGCAGGGCTGGAGGGGTCGGGGGTCACTAAGGCCAGCCGTGAGGAGGGGATCGGTCTGGGGGGGGGTCAGAGGTCGGGAGGCCCGTCAGCGGTGCAAAGACTTCTGCGCCTCCTTTAGGAGGGTGTCAAAGTCCAGAGCGTCGTACTTGCTCTTCACGGGGCCCGGGCCAGCTTCGTCTGGAGGAGAGAAAGGAGGAGGAGAGAGGGAGCAGGAGGGGTGAGGAGGAGGAGGAGAGAGAGGAGGAGGAGGAGGGATGAGGAGGAGTGAGAGAGAGAGCAGGAGGGGGGATGAGGAGGAGGAGAGAGAGGAGGAGGATGAGGAGGAGGAGGAGGAGGAGTGAGAGAGGGGGAGGGGGGATGAGGAGGGGTGAGAGAGGGGGAGGGGGGATGAGGAGGAGGAGAGAGAGAGCAGGAGGGGGGATGAGGAGGGGTGAGATGAGGAGGTGGAGGAGAGAAAGGAGGAGGAGTGAGAGAGCAGGAGGAGGAAGGGGGACGAGGAGGAGGAGGAGAGAAGGATCATACATAAGAGGGAGTGGTGGAGAAGAGGCGAGAAGTAGGAGGAGTAGCAAGAGAGACAAATAAGAAGCAGGAGGAGGAGAAGAAGAGGAAGGAGAGACACACAGGAGAACGTTAGTTAAGCTTTTTTCTTTTTTTTGCGACACATAATATAGCGTGGACTTCTTGTTGACTTTGGTGCTTGTGATTCACCGCAGGGCAATGAATGCACCAGTCACACACCTAGGACCGAGAGTGTGAAGGAATCATAGCATTATCTGATTACATCATCAGTGTGGATCAGTGTGGAGCTGCTGTTGATTGAGATCAAATAGAGAGCAGCTGAACGGCTCACAAACTGCTGATGGCTAATGGCTCCATTAAAAGTGCTTTCACTTTGAAGCAAACAGATAAATTATTTATGGCTAGTTGACCTGCATGTTGTTATTGGTATTTATAGTGTGTGTGTGTGTGTGTGTGTTAGTTAGTGTGTGTGTGTGTGTGTGTTTGTTTGCATGCATCTGTCTGTGCTTTAGAGTGTGTAAGTATGAGAGTTGGTATGAGTGTGTTCGTGTGTATGTGCCTTTAACAAAGTTGTATGAGTTTTGTCGGCCTTCATTTGTGTGTATCTGCTTTAGTGCTTATGAGTGTGGATGTGGCTATGTGGATTAGTATGTATGTGTGTGTGTGTGTAGGAACAAGGCGCATCAGACGTGTTCCCACTTATTGGAGATACTCTGTATACTTTAGGCAAGGGCTGGAACCTGGGTAGATTGCTCGGAGGCAGGACGTATGCAGCAAAGGTTGTAGTGTTTTGTTTACAACGCATCTAAGATGGCGGGCGTGGCTACCAACTCTTGCAGTGATATCAAAAAAACTGCATTTATTTAGACATATTCGCAATACAAACAGAAGAGAGATATTTTTTCTGTCTCTGTCTGTCTGTTCTTCTTCAACCTTTGTTTTATCCCGTTTCACTCCGGTCGCATGATAGAAACGTCATCGACACGTCAGCAAAACTCGCACTCGCTGGTTGTGAATTGTTCACCGATTCTCCAGACTTTACACTCGGGGCCGGGTGGATTCAACTCCGGAGGGGCGTATTGTGACATTCATCTTCACACATACCGCCCCCATCGGGATTTATCCCTAAAACGTCTCACTTTCAGTGCAGGTGTGAAAGGCCTATTTCTGCGCATGTGGGTTAGTGTGTGTCTGTGTGTGTGTGTTAGTGTATAAGCGTTGTGTGTGTGTATTATTGTTTGAATATAGATGTGTATGTGTTTGTGTGCATGTGTATGATTTAGTGTCTGAATATAGATGCGTATGTGTTTGTGTGTATGTCCATGCATTAGTTTATAAATAAAGATGAGCGTGTGTGTGTTGGTCTTACCCAGGTCGATGTAGCGCTTCCTGCTAAGTCTCGGCAGACCGTTGGCTCGGCTCTGGAAAGCAGCCTCCCCCTCTCTCCGTTGTCTCTCCGAGCTTCCCTGGCGAATCTTAATCACCCCACAACGCTCTCTACACACACACACACACACACACACACACACACACACACACACACACACACACACACACACACACACACACACACACACACACACACACACACACACACACACACACACACACAGGGGGACAGAAAGAGAGGGTCAGTCAGAATTGTTTCACATTCAAATACATTTTAAGGAACAGCTTGAAATCCTGTCGCAGAATACTGAGATTCTGTACTGTGACACGGACAGGCGGATAGTCAAACTAACTGACCAAGTCAATCAGCCAGACAGAGTAGATTAAGTAATCGGTAAGCTAGACATCCTGCCGGACAGCGAGGGAGTAAGACAGGCAGGTAGTCAGCCAGACAGGTAGCCAGTCCAATAGGTAGTCAGTTAGACAGGTAGTCAGCCAGACAGGTAGCCAGCCAGACAGTTAGTCAGCAAGACAGGTAGTCAGTCCAATAGGTAGTCAGGCAGACAGGTAGTCAGCCAGACAGGTAGTCAGCCAGACAGGTAGCCAGTCCAATAGGTAGTCAGGCAGACAGGTAGTCAGCCAGACAGGTAGCCAGTCCAATAGGTAGTCAGGCAGACAGGTAGTCAGCAAGACAGGTAGTCAGCCAGACAGGAAGCCCGTCAGACAGGTAGTCAACCAGGTAGGGGGTCAGACAGGTAGTCATTCAGACAGGTGGTCAGATAGGTAGTCAGACAGGTAGTCAGTCAGACAGGTAGTCAGTAAGACAGGTAGTCAGACAGGTAGTCAGTCAGACAGGTAGTCAGTCAGACAGGTAGTCAGTCAGACAGGTAGTCAGCCATGTAGGGGGTCAGACAGGTAGTCAACCAGACAGGTAGCCAGTCCAATAGGTAGTCAGTCAGACAGGTAGGGGGTCAGACAGGCAGTCAGACAGGTAGTCAGTCAGCCAGGTAGGGGCTCAGACTCACTCGTTGCGGATGATGACCTTGCAGTCCTGTGCGGAGCCGAAGACCTGGAAGCGTTTGCGCAGCATGCTGTGCGTGACGCTGCTGGGCAGGTTGTGGATGTAGAACACCTGGCAGTTGTCCTGGTAACAGGGAAACCATGGCAACAGGCGGGGGGGGGACAGATGACATTGCAGGTTTAGGCGGGGAGACACAAAGGTGTGGCACGGTGGGCGGGAGAATGCTGGGACAGGCGTTCTGAATAATAATCGTACATCCCCGACAGGAGTCATTATTTAAAACACTTCTCTCGCTCGCTCGCGGAAACACAGAGATGGAGGCTGACGTTGACATGTGTACTTATTGATGTGTTTTATTTTAATAAGGGATTACAGCGTTTTAGAAAAATTGTAATTTCCTTTGAGCCAACCGTGTTGGTAGAAGAGGTGAGCCTAATAAAGTGACATTATGAATTCTTCTGACGTTATGAATAATGGTAATGCTTATAATGGTGAACATGAATATGATTAATTTGACTGCTTATCAGATTATGGATGTGTGAATAATTGTGGTCAAGGCAGGGTTAGAGTAGCCTGGTGTAGGTAAGCATAGAGCAGCATAGCGGAGCATTATGTAGCAGGTGTGTGTTATCAAGGATTCTACCTCGTCTGGTTTGGCTTTGTTCCTCTGTCTGTCTGCAGGACAGCCTTCCATCACCTCACTATTAAGAGAGGGAGAGAGAGAGAGAGAGGGAGAGAATAAGGGAGAGACAAATATACAGATACAGACAGAGACAGAGAGACATAGAAACAGACAGAGAGAGGGAGGGAACAGACAGAGAGAAGAAGAGAGAAACATTTATACATAGAGAGATATATAGAAAGAGAGAGAGAGAGAGAGAGAGAGAGAGAGAGAGAGAGAGAGAGAGAGAGAGAGAGAGAGAGAGAGAGAGAGAGAGAGAGAGAGAGAGAACCAGCGAGCGCGGCAGGGTAATGTTTAGGAGAGATGAACTGCGGCAAAAAAAAAGTGAAAATTCCCTCCTAATGCAGCAGAGCCTTTAGTCTGTCCTCCCTGCTCTCCTTCTCTCACCTGGCGTCCATCTTGCTTGCGGGGGAGCCGGGGGCGGAGTCCATCGCGGGGGAGGGCGAGCGGGAGGAAGATGAGCGCTCGCCCTCCTCTTCCTCAGACGCCGGCGGCGTGGCCGCGTGCGTCTGGCGGTGGGACATCACCGCCGTCTGCTGCTGCTCTTCCTGAAGTTTCCCTGATGCCCTTCCTCCTCCTCCTCCTCCTCCTCCTCCTCCCCCCACCTCCTCCTCGTCCTCCTCCTCCTCCTCCCCCCCCACCCGCTGTGGTCCGTCCCGCGCCCGCAGTATGGCGCCCAGCAGGGCGGCGCTGCGCTTGCGGCTCTCCCCCAGAGTCAGGGCGCAGTAGTCGTGGTCGCCGTAGGGACGGCGGACCCCGGCCACGCCCCCCTCGGCCTCCCCGGGGCCCTCGCCGTCGGGGCCCTCGCGCCTCAGCTGGGCGTAGAGCTCCGTCTGCTCGGGGAGCTTCCGGGCGTGCGGGCCCCGCGGGAGCCAGGAGGAGGGGCCCCGGGTGGGGGCCCCGGGCCCGGAGGTGGTGGTGGAGGTGGTGGAGGAGGTGGAGGTGGTGGGGGAGTCCCCCCCGCTGCCCCCGACTCCCTCCGCGGGCTTGAAGAGCTCGTCCTCCACCGGCTTGTGAGGGGGGGTGGTGGGCGGAGTCAGGCCTGCAGGGGGAGGGGCATATGTTAATGAGGCTTGGTCATTTGATAAATTCGATTTTACAAACGTTAACATTTGATAACGGAGTACAACGATTTGATAATCTATTGTTTGGCTGAAATACCAGATGAAATAGGTATGATCTAAAGAAATAGTTATTATGTATGAATTATTATTTATGATTAACTAGCATATACATTTACATTTAGCAAACGCTTTGATCCAAAGCGACATGCAATAAGTACATTTTGCGGAAGAAGGTGAAACAATATATCGCTGTCGGTGCAGTAAGGATGTTCATAGAACCAATATAGGCCTATAAATATACAGTATACTTTGATTGGATACTGTATTCCCCACTCTTAGTCCTTTGAGTATTGAGTACAGATATACTTAAATTGTCATCATATTTTATACTCCTTTCTGTGTAACGGAACAGGTAGTCCATGAGTAGTACTACCAATCTACTGCTCTTCTGTATATCTGAATGTAGTTCTCAATTACTCACCTGTAAACCTCAACATATAGTACTTGTATAGTATAAGTGCTCTCCTGTGTAACTCGATGTAGAATCTTACTGTTAGATTGGATATTAAGACAGTGGCCTTCACACGAGGTGTGTCCGGTTTCTGATGAATCCGCATTGTTCGACCCGAGACGGGTCCAGAATTTAAATTGACCAGGGGAGATATTTACCTGCAGTACCGCATAGATCCACCGCGAGCGTCTGCTCAAAGGACTTACTGCTGAACTCTCTGTAGAGAGGAGGGGAGGGGGGGGGAGAGGGAGGAGAGAGAGGGAGAGGGAGGGAAGGAGAGGGTTGAGGAAGGAGGGAAGGATGGCGGGGGCGAGGGATGAAAGGGAGGGGTGGAGAGAGAGGTGGGGAGAAGAGAAGACAAATAGAGACAGAGACAAACAGAAAATGTCCGTGAATGTCAGGTTTAAGTACAGACCGTAGTTGGTAAAGTTTAAAAGTCTGCATAAAATCTCTGCATTAAGGAACTTCTCATGAGACAGCGTTCTCGCCGACCTCAACAAAGATAAACACACCAGATCTGTCTGCATAATGCGAGGTTTTATTCAGCTCCCGTCGACGCCACCGGCGCCAAACCCCTTGTGCTCGTTCCTTATCGGGACAAGCACATTTCAACCCCTCCATCTCCCCCCGTCACCTCCTTCACCCCCACCACCTCCACCACCATCACCGTCATCACCATCACAAGCCCCTCCTCCTCTTTTCTCCTCTCCTGAAGTCTATTTGAGGTGTTCTGTTCTGTCTCACAACTGCCTTGACAACACTGTTTTTGTTCTCTTCCCTCTCTCTTTCTCTTCTCTGACTGGCCAACCTCCGCAAAGAGGAGAAAGAGAACCAAACACCACCACCTATATTCCCTTGTCAGAGGGGGAAAGAGATGGACCTTCACTGGGCTCCAGTCCGTGGTTAGGACACGTCTCTGGGGACGCTGGTGCAGCTGGCCTGTATCCAGTGTGATGGGGGTTTGTGAAAGGGTGGTGGTATATAGTGCAGGCATGCAAGTTTGACAGGCCGCGATGCTAAGATCTCTACGGCAGCCTGGAGTCTAACCCGGACCCACCAGAGCCATCCGAGCCAGTCAACTAGATCACGGAGTCACAGACTTCGGAGCGCTTGTATGAAGCCGGGCGACACTAACACTGTTCATCTCTTCAAAAGCACTGCTTCTTGTTAAAGCGTTTCAAGCCTGTGTTATGTTCCACTTATAGAACACCATCGTTAGATACTTGTTAAACTCCACCAATCAAAAGTCATGAGACACCATCATCATCATTATCATCATCATCAACCCTGTGTTAATCTTCAACAATCTGAAGCCATGCATTCATATTCCATGTATCATAATGATATCATCATAATGACAAGCCATTGGACCATGTGGGGCAAATCAAAGAATGAGAGAGAGAAATAGGACCACAGTGTGTTTAGATGGTAGGAGCGAGAGAGAGAGAGAGAGAGAGAGAGAGAGAGAGAGAGAGAGAGAGAGAGAGAGAGAGAGAGAGAGAGAGAGAGAGAGACAGAGACAGAGACAGAGACAGAGAGAGAGAGAGAGAGAGAGAGAGACAGACACAGACAGAGACAGAGAGAGAGACAGAGAGAGAGAGAGAGAGAGAGAGAGAGAGAGAGAGAGAGAGAGAGAGAGAGAGACAGAGAGGGACAGAGACAGAGAGAGAGAGTAATTGAATTGAGTGATGATAGAGAGAGAGTGGTATGGTCAGAGTGTGTAATGGAGAGAGATGCTTTCTTACCCAGTGGCTTTAGGTTGCAGCGGTAGACACAGACACGCCTGATTCTCTGTCATCACAAGAGAAACACATGTCAGTCACACAGGACCATGCAGGGCTACAGACACGTCAATGAGAGAGTGAGTGAGACTATGTTTGCGTGTGTGCTGATTGTGAGTGGGTGACTTGGTGAGTGTGTGTGCGTGTGTGTTTTAGGGAGGGAGGGTTTGTTAAAGTGTGCGTGGGGTTGTGAATGTGGACGGGGCTTTTATCCAGATTGTCTCCTGAAACACATCCGTGTGAGGAATCGTAAGCAGCAGTAAAGCAACCCGGTCTGGGTTAGGACCCGTCTGGAATCCGTGAAGTACATCATATTTTATGGTTTTATTAATTTAACTGCAGACACGTCTAGTCTTGCAGGTCTGCGTAATCCGACGACCGAGCGGTACACACTGAATGCAGCACAGGGTTATCGCCCAGTGCATTCTCAAATAATTGGTTGTAGCTTTGGATATGTATGTGTATTATATCACAATATATGTGTGTGCTATACATCAATGTATGTGTCTGAGTACACGTGTCTATATATATATATAGATCTGGTTCATCACAATGTCAGGCGAGTGTGAGTCATAAACGTGGCGCATATGTCAGTGTGTGTGTGTGTGTGTGTGTGTGTGTGTGTGTGTGTCTGTGTGTGTGTGTTTAAATGTGTATGTGTGTGTGTGTGTGTTTGGTATGTTTGTGTGCATCCTTGCATCTGTGAATATGTGTGTGTGTGTGTGTGTTTTTTCTGTGTGTGCATCCATGTGCATCTGTCCATGTGTGTGTCCGTGTGTGTGTGTGTGTGTGTGTGTGTGTGTGTGTGTGTGTGTGTGTGTGTGTGTGTGTGTGTGTGTGTGTGTGTGTGTGTGTGTGTGTCTCCTCACCATGGTGACAGCAGGTCTTCCTGGCCGCCGTCAGACCCCCGTGTCCCTCTCGGGGCCTCTCCGCCCTGGCCCCGGCTCCTCCCCCCCCCTTGACGCGGGCCCTCCTCTCGTCCTGCTCCTCGCCCCAGGGCCGGCGGCGGTGCCCGGGCCGCAGCCTCTTGGCGAAGCGGCTCGGGAAGGAGGCGAGGCGGCGGGAGCGCCGCACCGAGAACGACCCGCCCTCCTCCTCCTCCTCCTCCTCCTCTTCCTCCTCCGGCCGCCGCCGCCCCTCCGGAGAGGAGGGGGCGGGGCCGGTCCGGCTGAGCGGGGAGGAGGAGGAGGAGCTGTGCTGGTGGGCGGGGGCGGCGGCCGGCCCGGGGGCGTAGGGGGGGCTGTGCAGTCTGTAAGGCTGGCTCACGTCGAAGGAGGCGCTGCGCTCCAGGATGGCCCGCAGGAGGGAGTCCGCCTTCGGCTCCCGGCGCCGGGAGAAGGCCGGTCTGCGGGGGGCGGGGGGTCCTGCCCCACCCCCTCCCCCTCCCCCTCCCCCTCCTCCCGCGGCGGCGGCGGGGGTTCCCACTGCCGCCGCTCTGCTGTGAGCGTTCTGCGCGGGGGCCCGCGGGGCCTCGGGCCTCGGGCCCCGGCTGCGCGCTGGCGCCGGCGCCGGGGCCTCGCGCTCCTTGCGGTCCCAGGCGTGCTGCTTGCGCGCGGGCAGGCAGTAGGTGTGCATGTAGCGTATGAGCTCCACCACCGAGTGGAGCTCCTTCTCCGAGCTGAACTGGGCCTCGGGGGGCGCGGCGGGGGGGGGGGCTGCGGCCACGCCCTCGCCGTCGCTCCCCGACGACTCGTCCTCCTCGCCCTCCTCGGACTCGCTCTCCTCCTCCTCCTCGTCCTCCTCCTCGTCCTCCTCCTCGTCCCCTTCGTCCTCCTCGCTGTCGGCGGCGTGGCCGCGGCCGGTGGTCAGGTGGCGGTGGAGCTCCGTGCACAGACGGCCCGAGGGCCGCGCGGCACGCGGCTTCCTGTCCTGGAGCCTCGCGCCCGCCTCGCTCTGAGGAACAAACACACGCACACAAACAGACACGCACACACACACACAAACAGACAAGCACACACACACACACACAAACAGACACGCACACACAAACAGACACGCACACACAAACATACACGCACACACAAACAGACACACACACACACACACAGACACGCACACACGCAAACAGACACGCACACACAAACAAAAGGCGTAGTGTTACTATTGTGTCGTTTCTCAGTTTCATCTGGAATGGTTCTGCCTTGTAAGCTGCTGATACAGTTCAAACGGGCATGAAGTGAACCAGCCTCAAAATGACAAACCTTCTCTCCAAACACTCCGATAACGGGACAGAACATCTATCAAATACTGCTTAATACTCTTAAAATAAGTATAATCCGGAGAGAGAGCGAGAGCGAGAAAGAGAGAGAGAGAGAGAGAGAGAGAGAGAGACTATACACCACTGCCTGCATGGTTCGCATGCCAGCTGTCAGCACAAAAATGTATTCAAATGTTTTCTCTCTCTTCTCACTGTTTAGGCTCTTTCCCTCACACACCAATGCAAATTAGCAAACACATTCATGCACATTCATCACACACACACACACACACACACGCGCGCGCGCAAACATCACACTACGCTGAAGGTGTGAATGTCTGAACGTCAGCTGGGGTTAGGGCCCCCCCAAATGATCTACGACGAGAGGGCATTCCAACGACCAATCACAGCGCACCACGAGCCGCCCCAAGCTAGCTTATTAGTGCCGACTCATACGTAGCCGTCGTAGACGGTGTCGCCATGGCAGCCGCTCGTTCCGTCACGCGACCGCCGTGTGCTTCTGCTACATGACGGGGAAAACCTTTTCCCTTCAACACCGTCCCAGGTGGCTGAGTAAACGTTCTACGGTTCCAGTGTCCGCAGCTCAACTGTAGGGCGACATACCGGTACATCCCACTAGGTGCGTTTCCATCCCCCTGATTTTATGCGAACTTTGAAGTATCGAATCAGTAGGTGGTTTTTGAGAAATGCGAAAGAGAGTAAATTCGCAAAATGGGAGATGGAAACACACGTTTTGCAACAGCTGTGACGTAGCGAACTTTGAACACACAGGACTGACAGTCTTTCCGATTTCCGCATAACGACCGGCCATAGCAACCCTGCCGACATCAACGTGTAACGTCATCACCCTATTCCGCTCCAACCACTTGATGGAAACGCACCTAATTCAAATTACTTTTTTGCGAACTTTCCAAAAGATTCGCATCACCTTTTAGAAACGCAGCTAGGGAGCTGTCGACCCAGTGGACTGAACCTGAGCGATACCCTCCCGTCACACCTGCCCGGTGAAATATGGCCCCTCCTACAGGGGGGTCTCGGCTCGAAGCTGCCCGGCGGGGCCAGCAACGGACGCTTACCTTGACTTGGATCCGCGTCGTCCGCGGGTGGAGGCCTCTGTTGCCGTGGCGATGCCCGTTGGCGCTGTGTGTGTCGGCGCCGGTAGGCACGTTAGGGGGGGTCAGCAACAGCTTCTTCAACTGGAGAGGGGAGGGGGAGGAGGGGGGGGGGGGCGTCGGTCAGTCTCACACAGCGGTTCATAACAGAGTACTTGAGGAGCATTGGACCACTGAACTGTCATCAAGACCTTTTCGTGGAGCATTTCAAATGCAAACAGAAAAATACACAAATAGTGCCGGAGCCCCCTATTGACACAAAT
Organism: Gadus chalcogrammus; assembly: GCF_026213295.1. Taxonomy (NCBI): domain Eukaryota; kingdom Metazoa; phylum Chordata; class Actinopteri; order Gadiformes; family Gadidae; genus Gadus; species Gadus chalcogrammus. The sequence goes on along the minus strand of NC_079421.1, from coordinate 20,467,890 downwards.
ATTACTACAAGAAGTGCGAAACTGGCTGCTTATGCTCCAAGTGTGTTGTTTAGTTAACACAAATGAACACTAAACCATATTGGAACGCATGAGATGGAAAACACATGACAAAATGCACAAGGGGACACAATTATTGAAATCTTTACATCCAATAATACTTCATTTACTTACATTGAATTATCATTTAAATGATTGCACATTTGTCTATTTTAAGAATTAGGTAGCAGTACCTCCTGCAGTACCACTGCATACCATCAGCGGTGTGCGTACCACAGGTTGAAAGCACTGCTCTAACCCATATGTCAGAGTAAAGCTGGATGCGAGTGTGAGGGTGCGTGTGTGTGTGTGTGTGTGTGTGTGTGCGGTTTCAAACACCCACTCACACAAAACGACATCGATGTACCGAATATGTTAGAAAGAAAAAGTGGAAAAAAAGGAAAAAGGTGGATGGGGAGAACGGCAGAGAGGATCCCTTCTCTCCCCTCTTTCACCTCCGCTCGTCCTCTCATTCCCTCCTTCAGCCCTCCCTCTGAATCCTGCCCTGGTGCAGCATCCCTCGTTTCTACCGCTCAGCCAATCACAGTGGACCAATAACAACCAATCGGTGCTAAGAGCTCTAGCTGTCTAAGTCCCGCCTCCCTGTCTCTCAGCCTTCACATGAGATCTCCTACCCCCGCACTCTCTGCTCCTTTCATCTCCAGTGTTCTGCCATCCATCATTTGGTCTTTCCATCCTTTCATCCACCCAAAAATCATACCTGTGGAAAATAATACAAATCTGCGAAGGAGATTTTAAGATATATTATGCATAAATAAAGTACTATATCATGAAATATGCCATTTTTGTTATGTCATCGTGGATCTTAGTGTCTATCGAAAAATTACCTAATATCCCCCAAAGACCTGCCTCTGTTTTAAACACACACACACACACACACACACACACACACACACACACACACCAGACACCAGACACACGTCACACGTCACACACACACACACACACACACACACACACACACACACACACACACACACACACACCAGACACCAGACACACGTCACACACACCCTTCCTCAGCGCATTGAGGTGGAGCCAACTTGGCCCTCTTCATAGCGAAGGGCCACCTGACTGTTCATTGATAAGGCGGAGGATGCCCAAGGATGTTAGCGTCTGGCACCGTGTGTGTTAGCGCCCGGTGGGGATATGTGGGCTAGATTGTCTTTACTCTCCTCTCTCTCTCCTTCTTGCTCTACTCTCCACTACGCCAGTCTGGCCGGGTTCCATCACTACGCTCGCGAACTCAATAGATGCCTTGTTCGGCCCCGAGTAGCACACAGACACACACACACACACACTGAAGTGAACACACTGGTTGGAGCGCTATCCCTCATCCACACACAACACGGGAGGGCGAGATTGATCAGGCTGTTCTGCTCATGGTTATCCGTAGAGCAGACTGTGTCATGACAAGATGTTTTTCCTGTTTTGCCACGTCCTCAAAAGTGTTACACATTCTGAGGAGGGAAAAACTTAATAGATATACATCAAAGTTTGTTTATGATCTTATTGCGTTATGACGCAACAATATTATTGCGTCATATTGTTTATGACCGTGCGTTAAAGTGGGGTAATGTTAAAAAAAAAGGATCTGATTTGACTGCAGGTTGAGCCACCTACGCCTGCACAGCCTATTATAATAATCAGCCAGCCATTTGACGCTTTTCATACAAACCATGAGTGCCATTTATTATTAGAGCGGTTAGTCTCGGGAGGGACGAAGCAGAGAGAAGGGAGATGGAGACATTAACCCCAATCTTAACCTCGGGAAGCCATCTTGTAAACAGGTAGAGAATATCGCCCCCAGAGACTAAACACATGCAATAATCGCACACCCCCACACAGACACACCCTCACACACACACAGAAACCCACCCACACACACACACACAGACACACACACAAAGAGGCAGAACAGACAGGAGTGGAATGACAAGGAGGAGTCATGTGACGCGGGGGCCACTCTAAGAAGATTGAAATGGACGACACGACGCGTTCATCTGGTGGAGAGCTGACTACCTAACCTCCACCCGAGCTCACCACTAGACTAGCTCACCACTAGACTAGTTCACCACTAGACTAGTTCACCACTAGACTAGTGGTGAGCTAGACTAGCTCACCACTAGACTAGTTCACCACTAGACTAGTTCACCACTAGACTAGCTCACCACTAGTCTAGTTCACCACTAGACTAGTTCACCACTAGACTAGTTCACCACTAGACTAGCTCACCACTAGACTAGTTCACCACTAGACTAGTTCACCACTAGACTAGCTCACCACTAGACTAGCTCACCACTAGACTAGTTCACCACTAGACTAGCTCACCACTAGACTAGTTCACCACTAGACTAGCTCACCACTAGACTAGCTCACCACTAGACTAGTTCACCACTAGACTAGCTCACCACTAGACTAGTTCACCACTAGACTAGCTCACCACTAGACTAGTTCACCACTAGACTAGTTCACCACTAGACTAGCTCACCACTAGACTAGTTCACCACTAGACTAGCTCACCACTAGACTAGTTCACCACTAGACTAGTTCACCACTAGACTAGTTCACCACTAGTCTAGTTCACCACTAGACTAGTTCACCACTAGACTAGTTCACCACTAGACTAGTTCACCACTAGACTAGTGGTGAACTAGTCTAGCTCACCACTAGACTAGTTCACCACTAGACTAGTTCACCACTAGACTAGTTCACCACTAGTCTAGTTCACCACTAGACTAGTTCACCACTAGTCTAGTTCACCACTAGACTATTTCACCACTAGACTAGTTCACCACCACCCTAGTTAAACACTAGACTAGTTCACTACCAGTAGGTCACCACTAGACTAGTTCACCACCAGTAGGTCACCACTAGACTAGCTCACCACCAGTAGGTCACCACTAGACTAGCTCACCACCAGTAGGTCACCACTAGACTAGCTCACCACCAGAATCATCACTGTAGCACTTTAAGACTGACAGAGCTGCTAAACCTATCCTTTCAATACTCTTTTAGCTTTATCTAACATTTATTTGAGGTTGTTTTATGAATTGTATGTTGTGTCCTGTCCCTGTGCGATGGCACCAAGCGGACCTGCGCTCCTATTTCGTCGTATGTTTCTGCTGCAAACGACCATTAAAGTTAAATTCATTCAAATCAAGTAGCTCACCACCGGCTGAGCCTGAGCTCCCCACCACCCCAGCTCACCGCTTCCGTAGTTCACCACCACGCTAGCCTCACCAAGCCAGATCACCTCCGTAGCTCACCGTGGTGCTAGCTCACCACTCCAGCTCACCACCATGTTAGCATACCGCCCGCCTACCTCATCACGCCAGCTCACCACCGCGCCAGCTGTGATGAGTGACTGGTACTAGTGCGTTGGAGGACACAAGCGATAGCTAGAGATTGACCGGCTGCCCACAAAGAGGGAGAGCGATTAACGAGTAGGACCTACTGAATGTCACATCTAGTGCTGGTAAAGGAGAAATATACTGTATCTGATATGCTGTGTACATATCCGTATTATGTCTATCTATGACGATATGGTATATGTTTGATCATACACATATTATAAACACCTACCAACCCACATTAGAGATTCAATTAGTCCAAACTGTGGTTATGAATCCACTTTTCTTTTTAAATCCCCCTTAAGATTTGTGGATTAAACGCGTTGTGGATGCTGCTCTCTACAGAGTACAATGAGATCCTATGGTGATCAGCATCTCTGTTAGATCAGTGGTAAATGGAAGGCAGAGGATCATCTCAGGGGGGACCTAGAGACTAATTCTAATGTGTTTGATTACAACACTTAAAGGAAGAAGATGGGCGAAGCGCATTCTCCAGGTCTTTGAAAGGGAATTTAAAAGGGAAAGGGAATCCAGCTCTAAGACAGGTAAACACAGGCTGTATGTACGATACTATTCTACTGGGTTCCACTGTATTCAGATGATTAAGATGACTCTCAAAATGCTAGCGCACAAATAATATTTCAAAGCTGCAGCAGCCACTACAGCTCATTTAGAATAGACTCTCATGACGGACACTGGGGTGCATCTGTAAAGAGCCAGATTGGAAGTCTTCACACCTTATCAATCACACATCCCTAACCCAAAAGAAGACAGTGAATCAGATACTGTGAGAAAAACATGAAACATGAAATAGCTGCAATTTTAGGCCGGCACAAAACCTGACCAAGCAGGTGGCTTCACATTGGTTGATCTTGCCCAAGCCTGTGCTATTTTCCCCCTGGAGCATTTTGTTATTAGAGCTTGAGCCACAATACTTTTTTTTACTAGTGACACCTGGCAACGCCCCCGTTGTTGGTAGTGGCAACTGCCATTATTGCCTTGTTACTGTCATTGTTGCTGCGGGCTCTGTTCCCACGGGCGATAACGTGACATGGCGGTGTGCAGTGGACTAGACCGATAAAGTATTATCATAACACCACACGTCTAACAACGTATGACAGGTGGCCGCGTGCTTGGTGTACAAACACAGTTGGTCCAGAACCAAGCCTGCGTAACACATGCATGTGTTCCAGTTCATTACACGACGTGTGGTCCACCTACAGGTAAAGGCACACACATTCCACTGTATGGGTGCTGTTTTCTAACGTCTTTATAAGGGAGTTTCTTTATAAGGGAGTTTCTTTAGAACGCGGTCTATTTGGAGTTGACCTTCCTGCCTCGCCAAACCAGATAAGGGACGAAGACGGGGAGCATTTCTTGGCTGTTGGTTTGTAACTATCGACCAAACCCTCCCCCTCCTCCTCCTCCTCCTCCTCCTCCTCCTCCTCCTCCTCCTGTTGGGCAGATCGGCCGGCAGAGCTACAAGGTGACACCAAGGACACTGCAGCCTTGTGTCTTGGAGACGTCGTGTTTGGACCCACAACAGTAGAAGACGCTGCATTGCATGTGTGTTGTGAGGTTGGCTCAATGTTTATAGCTACAACACCAGCTCTGCGTATGGGTTACCCTCCGTGGTTCTCCATGCCTCCAGCAATGGCATACTGTGCTACTGGATGGCTAACGCCTGGCCAAACAGCCTTTTAAATGGCTTCAAAAATATTATTTTATATTAATAACATACATATTAAGGTGTCCCCTACTGCCCCCCCTAAATTGATAAATTGTTATCTTTGTTTTCAGAGAATATTGTGTAAAAACTACTGACAGATAAACAGTTTATAGCCTAACCCTAACCCTCTATAGAATAACTGTAAATGCTTAATGACACTGAGGAAGGCATTTCTTTTCTTTTTTTGGTTTATTTCAGGGACAATGCACACTAATCAGTCAAACTGTAAGTGAGCCAGAGTTAGCTTAAGAGGCTGGCTAACATCCGTTGACCCCAGCCAGATATTCAAAAGGCAACCTAAAATTGGGTCTTGAATGGCTTAAAAAGGAACAGTAAGTGTTAGAAAGTAGCAGAGATATTTGATTTTGTAGAGCAAAAGCAAAAGTTACATAAAAAAGAGACCAACTGTCTGATCTTCAAAAGAATGTTGCTACTTTCTTGTTATTCCTCACGCGGGATAGCTACAAATAGCAGACTGAAAACTGTATTTGCGCTAAAATGTACGGCCAAAAATTTGAAATGTGCCCACAGTGTGCTTGCATGCTATTTGTTGTTACGTTATATCTTAATACCCATTTCTGTTGGAATGAAAGCACCAGCGCCCTATCGGACTCACTGATCACACTAAAACCTCTCTGAAGCTCCTTTAATGTAACTCAAGGACACTACAGGGAAGCTTGAAGAACATGAAACAGAGACTTAAAAGGGGGGAGCAATGTAAATGTAAATGGACTGCATTTATATAGCGCTTTTCTAACCATTGGCCACCCAAAGCGCTTTACAATATTGCCTCACATTCACCGTTCACGCACACATTCACACACCGACGGCGGAGTCAATCATGCAAGGGGGACAGCCAGCTCGTCGGGAGCAGTTAGGGTTAGGTGCCTTGCTCAAGGACACCTCGACACTCAGCTAGGAGGAGCCGGGGATCGAACCAACAGCCTTCAGGTTACCAGCCGACCCGCTCTACCTCCCGAGCTACCGTCTGAGCTAGGATTGACAGATTGATAGCTCTTTCTCGATACTGTGGCTGGTGGTTCATGGCCGTTCGTAGTTGGTGGAGCGATTTGTCTGGTTAATTCCGACAACGAACGAGACTCTGGCAGGATAAATAGTTACGCGACCCCGTGCGGTCGGTGAGCACAACACAAAATAGCGTTGATGCCGTTTTTAATTTAAATCGCATCTGTATGTACAGTAGGCCTACGTTAATCAGCACAGGAGTGCATCACACTTGTATTTTTCATTAGGCTGTTGGCTCCCATATTGTGAACCTGCTCTGGGCTGTCAGAGCCTGTATGTCTTCCAACGCCCACGTCTGTGTGGTGTGTATTTGTCATCTGGTTCCCCTTTCAGGGTTTGACAAGTATTGTCGTATCGTCGCATTGAACACACGGAATGAGCCTAACACAATAATTGAGCTATTAGCTGACTGTTAAAGATCTGGGATGTTTTTGTTACTTATTTTTCCCATTCTGTTTCATCTACTTCCAGATGCCAAATAAAAGGTCGTTATCCAGCCGAGTCAATTTGAAAGGAATGCCTCTTATTTCCACTGGCTAGGTCTCCCCGGACCAGCTCTGATGTCAGAGGCGTCTTATCTTCCCTGCTGGCTCTAGCCACCGGCTCCTGGAAACCGGCTCCGTTGCTACGGGCGACGGCCGCTTCGACGCCTAACATTCCGTTTTGGAATTACGAGGAGCAGGACAGGGGTGACAGAAAACGTGTCTCTGTGTGTGTGTGTGTGTGTGTGTGTGTGTGTGTGTGTGTGTGTGTGTGTGTGTGTGTGTGTGTGTGTGTGTGTGTGTGTGTGTGTGTGTGTTCGTGTGTGTTCGTGCGTGTTTGTGAATTTGTGTGCGCATGCGTTTGTGATGTGCGTGCCTTCGTGTGTGTGTGTGTGTGCATGTGTGTGATGCAGACATTTCAGCGCTAGGCATTGAGCCTGTCTCTGTCCTACATGCCCTTCTTGACAATAATCTCTCTGTAACGCTGCCACCAAAGCAAATGAAATCAATCAAACCACACGAAAAGAAAACAATTCCCGTGCCTCATGCCTCCCTTCGTGAAGTGTTCTTGATTCCAGTCGACAAGTGCAATAAGGGTGCGTAACATCTGCAGTGCCATCACGTGATCTATTACGGCCAAGTGGCTTCCTCTTTCGATTAGGCTGTGTGGCTGCTCCCTGCTGCCGCTGACCGGCCCAGAGAAAGGAAAGCCGAGACGCGAAACAAAGTAGGGCAAAGTTTCCAGGGAGAATTGCGGTGTGCGACCAGGAGATGGAAGCCAGCGTATTTTGGGCTCTGAGCTCAGGTGCAGGAAGGATCCGATGACCGGCTAAACCTGGCTGACACTGGTAGAACAAAAACAGACAGTCCCGGCCTCTCTTCCTGGGAGTGAGTTTCACTGAACGGCTGGGTTCAACCCCAAAGTACACGCGTGATCGCGCGTCGGGAACGTCACAAGGCCACGCACACAGAACAAAACAGACGCACACAGACCCACACACACACACATAACGTGGTGGAGCATGAGGAGTTGAAAGGTCGCTTCGTGGCCTCCACGTGCTTCCGTGAACTGTTGAATAATGTTATCCTCATCAACTGCTCTTCATCTCCTGTTCGCCCCCAATAACTGTAAGCTTCCATTATCTCCTGTGAGCTCATGTCAGCAGTTAGCTCCAGTTAGCTCCAGTTAGCTCCAGTTAGCTCCCATGACCTGATAGCTCCAATCAAGTGTTCAATTTTGTAAGCTCTCATTAACCATTAGCTTCTGTTCCGTTCCTGTAAGCTGTTTTGCCTACTAACTGATAGCTTGTATAAAGTGTTAAATTATGGTAGGCTATCTCTATTAGCACTTATTTGAACTGCGCCTATTTGAACTATGATCTAATTCTCATGAACTACTACCAATAGTAAGCCCCCCAAACGGTAAGCACCTGTTAGTGTCTTTTAGCAACCAATAACTGTACGTTGGCTTGTATGAACTATTAGTGTCACTGAACTGAACTCCCATTCTCTTTTGACCTCTTTGCTTACAATAATGTTGGCTTTTATTTATTTCATATCAAATCATTGGCTTCTTTTGACCGTTTGAATTGAGCATTTGGTTCGAACCGCTGGCCATTACTAAATCCTGCATTCATATCGAGGCTGACGCTCAATGGATTGGAGATTCAAATTTGAAACATATTCAACGTTCAGGGAATGACCTTCCTTTGAGAACTCTCCCTTCGTCAGAATCTAAGCTGCCAAGAGGAAGTCAGTAAAGTGAGGAACATCAAAACAAAAGACCTGTCTCCTAAACAACAGAACTACCAAGAGGGTAGCAACATCGCCATCGGTACCCTGCGACCTGCCACCGACCAAACAGGAGATGACGTCAGAGCTCTACCCACCAGCGAGGGGTCTTCCGTCTCCGTTCCAAGCGATTGGCTGAAGTCCCCGGTGTTGAGAGGAAGGACGGCATCGTCGTCTTCCTCCCCCTGGTTAGGCCCCTCCCCCAGGGTTTGGAAGACAGAGAGCCCCCCCACCTCAGCATCCACCATGCCATCCAGGCTGTCCGTCAACGCGGCGAGCAGGGCCGCGTTCTCCTCTTCTATCTGCAGGGGGCGACGTAGAGGCGAACACAGAGTCAGATTCAGTATTGAGGATACTAGTAAAGAAAGGACAATTAGGGAGAACTTATTGTTGAAAATGTTACATAGATACAGTGTGCTGTATCAGAACTGAGTTAGAGTTAACGTAGAGTTTTTATTTAAATATAAAGAGATAAAGCATTGAAAAAAACATAAAATGGGTAGAATGAAAAACATAGAAAACAGAGTAGAATAGGATATCGCAGGGGCTTGGTGTGATGAGACTGAGCAGAAAGGTTCTCGATACAACCCCTAATCTATGAAGCCTGCCTGGAGCTTTCCTGGAGCCGGATCCTAAAGCAGATGCATTTTAATTCCCTGTGAGTCACTTTGGGATGAAATATACTTTTTTAATCCCAGACAGGAAAATAGAGCCAAAAATATTGTTGGATTAAGGGACAAGCGCTTGGATAAAACTGTCTGCTATGTAACTAAATAGTACAATATAACACGCTGAATTATGGGGCTACTGAATCATACCGTATGTTGTCATATGTTTGACATGCCTTAACTGCATCTCTTTTGCATAATTGTTCATGTTTGATCATTTGCAGATCAATTTGTTTTACATGTCACACGCTACGGGGGTAAATGAAAAGGAATGTTTCAAGAGTTGGCCCTTGAAAAGGAATATTCCTAGGACCTAGGGAACCTCCTAGCAGCTGGGGTACAACCAGTCAACAAGTTAGTGGGTAAGCTTGTCTGGCCTCTACCTGAACTTCCGAAAGCCTTATGGTTAATTAACCCTTCTAGTGAATAGGTATTCAAAATGTATGTGATCTCTGGATGCTTCTAGTGCCAATTGTCACTCTTATTCTCAGTGGCAATCGATTTCCACAACAATTATTTCATTTCACATAAAGACCCTGTCTCTTTTCTCCAAGTAGGCAGGCAGGACAGGTCAGCTTGTAAGGAAGGAGAGGTTTTACCGCACCATCTGCCAAGGTGTTACCACCTGAGACACCTGGTCATAAGTAGCGAGCAGGGTCAGCCTACAGCTTGCAGTCTGGTTTTACTCTCTCTCTTTCCGTCTCGCTCTGTCACTTTCCATCTCCCCTCTCTCACTGTCTCTTGCTCTCCTTCCCTCTCATCATCATTCAAGTCATTGTTCACTGCAGACTGACTGAACATCATTGTTCAGCATATAAGCCTCTGTATTGTACTGCCTCTCTGATTATAACTGAATGGTATTCTGAGAGTTAGTGTTAAAAATAGTGAGGCATATTTTTGTTGCAAAATCAGTCAGTCTTTCTTTCTCGACATAGAACTGACTTTCATATTTGTACATGACAGTAATGTTGTACAATCCTATCCTCCTCTCTCCTAACCCCCTCTCCCTTTTCCCCATTCCTCTCTTCTAATCCCCTCTTCCCATCTCTCCATCTCTCCTCCCCTCTCACTTCTCCTCCCTTTTCACCTACTCCTCCCCTCTCTCCTATTCTCTCCTTCAGCCTTCTCTGTCCTCTCCTCATCTCTTCCCTCCTCCTCGTCTCTCTCGTCTCCTCCTCTTCCCTGCTTTGCCCAGCTCCTCAACCATCTCCCCAACTCTCGTCATCCTTCTCCCCTCCTCCTCTCCCCTCCTCTCCCATCTTCTCCTCCCCTCTCTCCTCTTCCCACTCTCCCCTCCACTCCCCTCACCCTCCTCCTTGCCTCTTCCCTCTCTACTCCTCCCCTCCTCCCCTCTCCTCTCCTCCCCTTGTCCTACAAGGTTAAATGAAGTTTAAATGGCCAACGTTGGGATCGATGGCCGACTGGCCAGATTCCCAGCATCACCACGGAGCGTAGATTAAACACACACACACACACACACACACATACACAAACACACACACACACACACATATAAATAACATACAAATCAATTTCAACATGGCATTAGACCCAACAGGCTTCCGTGAACATGCAGGGCATCATAGGACAGCACTACATAGAAATGAAACAAATCAGACAAGAAAGAAAGAAATACAATAATAGAGAGACGAAAGTGGACGAGTGAAAGAAAAGGTTAGGATGTGTGTTTGTGCATATGGACTGCGGTTTATGAAGAGGCCTGTTGTATTAACAAAATCAATTAGAGACTAATCAATCATCAGTCATCATATCAGAGCATATAGAAGCACAGAGCATCACACAGACTGGTCCAATATCTCTCGCTATATATAGAGAGAGAGAGAGAGAGTGAGAGACAGAGACATAGACAGAGAGAGAGAGAGAGACATCAGATGGTAAGAGGTTCAAAAACAGGATTGTGACGGTGTGTGTTCAGTCATTGAGCAGACCCTTTGATCAAAAGACTTACAATGAATTGTAAGCATCGTTATGAAATCTTGCTCAAGGATGCCTATGGTTGGCTGAAAACATTGTGGATCGTGCGTGCGTGCGTGCGTGCACATGTCATTTTGCGTGCGTGCGTACATGTGTGCGTGCATGCGTGTTCTACACACCTCAAAGAGCTCGTCGGTCGTGCTGTACCGTGCGGAGGCCGGTGACGCTCCGGTGGCGTGGTCGTTGCACCAGTGCAGCTCGCTGAGACAGTTGACGCTGTCAAAGTCACTGGCGTCCAGCTGGGACAGATCGATATCTGGGAAGTCTGAGTCCAACCGGTCCGAACACACCTCCTCCTCCCCATACTGGAAGAGAGACACAGAGACACAGAGAGACCAGTTGTTATGATGTTGTATTTATATTATATCATACGCGTGGGCAATAGGAGGGGAATAATTGTATTTTTCGTGCCAATAAAGCAATTAAGACTTGAGAGAGGATGGAGAGAGCAGCGGAGAGACAGCCAGTAGGGAGGGAGACGGAGGGAGAGGGAGGACTGCGGGAGAGAGAGAGATGAGAGAGAGTGACAGTGGGTGAAGAGAGATTGAGGGCGAGGGGGTTTGACTTGGTGTAACACATCGTATCAGTGCCCAGAGATTCTCCCTTCCCTATTAAACACCATTGATCTGTTTAAAAAACACAAGAGGTCGGGGGGTTCTGTGCCCCAAGATTTTTCCATCAAACGTTTATTATCCTACAATAAGTCACAATACCAGTCAAGACAGGAAGTAGAAGGTGATTAATATGGAACATTGCACTTCTGAAAAGTATATGCAGCGTAATTATGATTAGAACGTAACAATTAGCACTGTGTGTGTGTGTGTTTGTGAATGCGTGTGCGAGTATATGTGTGAGAGTGCGTGTGTGGCCAGACAGCCATGTGGCCTGAAGTCACAAATGGGAAGTGCAGCACATATAAAAGCTGTGACTAAAAGAGAGGGGGGGAGAGAGAGAGAGAGAGAGAGAGAGAGAGAGAGAGAGAGAGAGAGAGAGAGAGAGAGAGAGAGAGAGAGAGAGAGAGAGAGAGAGAGAGAGAGAGAGAATGAGAGGAAACTGGCTAGATATGAAACAAACTGCTCAAGTGTTTGAAGTGTAGCGCATCATGGGATTGTACATGACACATAGCTGTGAGTCTCAGCGCGAGTGTGTGTGTGAGTGTGTATGTAAACGCCATGTTATTGAGGATGAGTTTTACTTTTCAATCATTTAATCCAATTAGCTTGGTGAGTTAGCATTTCAGGATAGCTTGGAGGGTTAGCCTCATAGGTTAGCTACCCAGTCTGTTATAATAAGCCTAGTTAACATGGTGGATTAGTTAGGCCGGGTAAACTAGGCTGGATAGCCTGCAGTCTAGCTTAGCGAAGGAGCCAGGGTGAGATAAGCTTAGGCGGGTTAGTTATGCAGGTTAACCTAGACAGGTTATCCGCAGAGGGTAGCTAGCCCAGTTGTAGCCTGGTGGGTTAGCAAATTGGCAGCCTACCTGGGCAAGTTAGCATGGTGCGCAACTTAAAGGAGTTAGCTAAGAAGGTTAGCTACAATTACAATTAGGGCATTTAGCAGACGCTTTTATCCAAAGCGACTTACATCGGTTAATACACACAGACACAAAGACACACCTACGGCAGAGTCAACCATGCAAGGCGACAGCCAGCTCGTCAGGAGCAGTTAGGGTTAAGTGTCTTGCTCAGGGACACATCAACACTCAGCTAGGAGTGTTGATGTGGTTACAAGACAACTGCTCTACCTCCTGAGCTAAGCCGAACCCTGCAGCCTACCTAAGCATCATCCAATTTGAAAGTAGCAGTTTGAAAACAATCAGTGGTATTCCGTTCACTGTCAACATTCCAGTGTGACCACGGTTACTCAAACAGAAGGCCACACCTTACTATTAGGCGTGGCGTTCTGTTTGAGCAAGCATGTTCCCGACAGAATGGTGTTAGGCCCTAAGACCAACCTTGAAAATGCCCTATATAATAATATATATATCTCTCACACACACACACACACACACACACACACACACACACACACACACACACACACACACACACACACACACACACACACACACACACACACACACACACACACACACACACACATTCTCTCTCTCTCTCTCTCATTCCTTGTGATTATAAATAGAGCCTTACACACAACGCTCCCTTTAAAACAACCGCTCAGAATTTGTTTACAACAAACCATAAACCATCCGAACATCAATCTGGTCAAACGCTACAAAACAAACCAGCCGGTTTCCTGTCGGCTACGGGGCCATGTTTCATAAGGTTTGCAAAGCAATCGTTTTTTCTAGAAGCTGCTTCAAAGCTGCCACAAAAACAAACACGTTATTTGGGTCAGGAGGTGTTTAATAACTACACACAACTGCCCCTGTCTCGGGAGGGGAGGGGGGGAGAGGGGGAGAGAGGAGAGAGGAGGAGACGACTGGAGAGAGGAAGAGAGGAGAGGAGAGGTGGGAGAGTGGAGGAGACGACTGGAGAGAGGAAGAGAGGAGGAGACGACTGGAGAGAGGAGAGGGGAGGAGACGACTGGAGAGAGGAGAGGAGAGGTGGGAGAGTGGAGGAGACGACTGGAGAGAGGAGAGGGGAGGAGACGACTGGAGAGAGGAAGAGAGGAGAGGAGAGGAGAGGAGAGTGGAGGAGACGACTGGAGAGAGGAGAGTGGAGGAGACGACTGGAGAGAGGAAGAGAGGAGAGGAGAGATGGTAGAGGGGGAGACGGACGCGGAAAAGAGCAAAAAAAAGAAGAACGAGAACATCCCAAGAGAGACCAGGAAGAAATAGAAGATTAAAGCAGAGGAGGAGAGAGAGGCAGAGAGAGAGACAGAGAGAGAGAGAGACAGAGGGGAGGGAGAGAGAGAGAGAGAAAGAGAGAGAAACAGAGAGATATAACGATTCCTATCCTCCATACTCCTTGCTTCCTCTCTTCATACCCTCTCTCACCCTCCTCATCAACCCTCCCTCTCATCCTGGCCACTGGATGCTGATGCAAGTGTGTTTGTTTTCAAGCAGGGGTCATTGTGTGTGTGTGTGTGTGTGTGTGTGTGTGTGTGTGTGTGTGTGTGTGTGTGTGTGTGTGTGTGTGTGTGTGTGTGTGTGTGTGTGTGTGTGTGTGTGTGTGTGTGTGTGTGTGTGTGTGTGTGTGTGTGTGTGTGCTCTTAGCATGCAGCTCACGTGTTACTGACTCATCCCCCTCTCTCCCTACCCCCCCCCCCCCCCCGCCCCCCATCCTCCTTGCTCCTTCTTTCCTGCAATCCTTCTTTTCTCTTTCATTTGGAACCTTTTAGCACCTTCCTGCTTCACCGGCTCGGACATCCCTCCATCCATCAATCTATCCCTGTCTCTCCCTCCATACCTCTCCCTCTCTCTCTCCATATTTCTCCCTCTCCACCTCCATATTTCTCTCACTTCCTCCCTTCATTCCTCTCCCTCCATATCTCTCTCCCTCTCCCTCCCTTCATTCCTCTCTCCCTCCATATCTCTCTCCCTGTCCCTTCCTCCATATCTCTCTCCCTCTTCCTCCCTTCATTTCTCTCTCCCTCCATATCTCTCCCCTCTCTCTCCCTCCATATCTCTCTCTCCACATGTCTCCCTCTCTCTCCCTCTCCATATATCTCTCCCCCTCTCGTTCCATACTCGCTGGCCGTCAATCAATAAAAACATCCTTGGGCAATGAAGGTTTAAGGTCACCGGATTAACTAGCTGTCACACACATACCACCAGCCCCCCCCACCCCCCCCCCCCCCCCAGAAAAAACCCGCACACACACTGGCACATACATGCACATCACAGGCCTGCAGTGTGTCTACCCACCAGGACACCGTACCAACAATACCGAATACAGAAATGGAGCGGGCTTCTTTTACGGGCACATTCGTCGTCCCCTGGTGGCCTTAAGGCATCACTAGCCCAACACAGATAGCTTGGTGACATCACTACCGGGCCCGACTCTCCCTCACGGACGGAGGACCTGAATGGGAGGAACAAGATGTCCAGTCCCATTGTGCTTCACACAGCGGCCGCAAGATGAATGCGCCCTCAGGAAACCCCTTTGAAGCTCATTAAGAGCAAACACTTTCATGGAAGATTAACGGGAGGTCGCGTGTTTTTGCTGTTTGTTTTATTTTCAAGGAAGTAAGCGACCTTGAGGTGACAGTGTGTGAAAGAGGGCCGAGAGTAGGTGCTATCGTTTGGGGGTAATAGGGGTGAAGAAGGGAGGGTGTTTCGGGGGTTAAAATCAAATCCCGGCCACTTCCATTTTTGGTTGCGTTCCGCTTTAATGGGAAAAGTGGGCCCATCCATAACGGAGCGGATCCACGTCCAGGCCTAACCTGCTGAGCTATTTATAGGAAGAGGCTCTCGCTGGGCCAGAGTTCTGTTATGTTCTGTATGTTAGACGGGTTGTGCTAGCCAACCCTCCTGGAAGAAATACCAGGATATAACATCATGTCTTTCAATAGACAGACAAAATCAGTTACACAGTATACAAATGATGCAGAAACACTGACACATCCACACACACACACACACACACATACTTGGCAACGCGCCACCCATTGTGTTCTGTCCCCTTCGGTCAGTTTCTCTTCATCTTTTGGTGTTTTTTTCCGGTTTGTCTCTTCCTCGTTGAAGCTGTCTGGTTCCTCTTGGTCGTCTGGGTTTCATTCTCCTAGGGAGATTCCCTCTTTACCTCACGAGAACTCGAACATCCCGTCGTTCCTCTTCCTTTTTTCCTTTTCAGTAAACAAGCCCGGGGGCAACGAGGTGTGAACGCATTCTTTAAAATATGTCGACACCGTGTTACTCAAAAAATAAGCCCTAACGATTTCAACCCGACAGCCGTGATTAGACCCAAGGCTCCCGACGCAAGAATAAAAGGGAAACTATCGGTATCAATACTCTAATCCAGCAATGATTCAAACGCCAAATCTCTAACACTTTGTTTTAATTCAGCAGGTGGTGAATGACAAGTCATGTGTCTACGGAGGATGTTTTCCTCTGTGTTTGTGGGCTGTGTAGGATGTCTATTATAAACTGTGATTATTTCTCTGTGTTGTGGACTATGTAGGATGACTATAATAAACGGTGATGATTTCTTTGTGGAGTGGACTATGTAGGTTGTCTATTATAAACTGTGAGGATTTATTTGAGCTGTGGACTATGTAGGATGCCTGTAATAATCTCTAATGCTTTCTCTTGTGTTGTGGACTATGAAGGATGTTTAATAAACCGTCATTTATCTGTGTTATTATCGGCTATGAACAGTGTAATAAACTGGGATGATTTCATGTTGTGTATGGTGTAAGTAAAAAGTAGTTAGGATTTCTAATATGTTCTGGACTATGTCGGATGTATGTAATAAACGGTGATGAATTCGGCTATGGGAAGTATCTAGGATATGTTGGGTCAGACTGTGATTGCGGAGCTTTGCGGTACACGAGCAGGGCTTGGTGGTCGGCTGGTGACCCACTTGGTGCGTGTTCTGGCGTCATGACACTAGCGTGTTATATAAGGTTGCTCACCGAGCTCGTCATGTGACCCCGTGTCTCGTTTTAGAAATCCCACTGCACGCTTTATTTTTCTCGTGCTCTCACTCACACGATCCATTCATAAATTCACACACCCACCAACACACACACACACACACACACACACACACACACACACACACACACACACACACACACACACACACACACACACACACACACACACACACACACACACACACACACACATTCTTACAAAACCACAGCAAACATAGAGATTGTGAACTTACACACAAAGTCTCCCATATGGAATTCCCGAAGATGAATCAACAACACGCACACACACACACACACACACACACACACACACACACACACACACACACACACACTCACACTCTCTCACGTGCACGCCACCACTGCAGAGCAGAACCACACAAGGTCAGGCTGT
Organism: Gadus chalcogrammus; assembly: GCF_026213295.1. Classification (NCBI taxonomy): domain Eukaryota; kingdom Metazoa; phylum Chordata; class Actinopteri; order Gadiformes; family Gadidae; genus Gadus; species Gadus chalcogrammus. The sequence goes on along the minus strand of NC_079421.1, from coordinate 20,450,833 downwards.
TGGGAAAGAAAAAACTCCATAGTTCTCAGCACAATTAGTGCACCTGTGTGCCTTTGTGTGTTTGCGTGTGCGCCAGCCTGTGTGAGTGCATGTGCATGCAGTTGAGTGTTCATGTAAGCAACAATGTGTGTGCCCAAGTGTGCAAAAGTGTATGTTAAGTGTTTGCATGTCAGGTGTTTTCATGTCAAGAGGTCGTCTTGCAAGAATGTTTCTGAATGTGTGCGTGTGCGTGTGCGTGTGCGTGTGTATGTGTGTGTGTGTGTGTAGAGAGCCAGAGTAGAGGGCATCTAAAGGGCAGATGCCGGCACGCGACTATCAGGGTGAAGGATGCTGATGAGAAAGCTGGAGGACAAATGGGGATGTGAAATACTAGAGCACCAAACACACACACACACACACACACACACACACACACACACACACACACACACACACACACACACACACACACACACACACACACACACACACACACACACACACACACACACACACACACACACCTTGTGGAGTTAACCCTCCATGTGGGCCAAGGCTCGATGTATAAGGGTCAACCTTTATGGCTAAACAATTATTATTTATTATTATTAATTATTTTGCATTCCTCACTGACGTAAACATTTTAAAGGTGACTGAGTGAGTGTGCTTGTCTGCCACCAATTTTATGACATACACACACACACCAACTATATGCACAAACACACACATTGTTCCAAGACACCAACAGCAGAAATGTTACAATTTATTTTACTGAGTACACATTCCCTGGCTCAATGACTTGGACAAGATGAGGAGAAAATAACTGTTTCCCATCCTCTCCTCGTCCTCTCCCCGCCCAAAGACGAGACTCACGGGGACGTAAGGGAGACAAGGGACACGTTTCATCACTGTTAAAAATATATATATATTCTAAATTAAAAACAACCAGGAAATACTCCCCTTCTCCGCCAAAAAAAAGGAGATTCTAACAACCATAAACCACATCACACACAGCTGCAGCTGAAGTCTGGGAATTGGTCCGTTTGATACGAAACCAGCAGGAGCCTTTTTATTCACATATGTGCGCCACTGCTTTTCATCTCTCTGAGTGCATTGTGCAGTCTCTGTGTGTGTGTGTGTGTGTGTGTGTGTGTGTGTGTGTGTGTGTGTGTGTGTGTGTGTGTGTGTGTGTGTGTGTGTGTGTGTGTGTGTGTGTGTGTGTGTGTGTGTGTGTGTGAATAGACAGTTGAGGAACCATCTGTTGATGACAATGTCTCCTCCAGTCACCAGCAGACATAAGAGATGCAAGCAAACACACACACACGTCACCCACACACACCCACAGATGCACGCACACACACACACACACACACAGACGCATGTACACACTCCTTTGTCTAGATGAATGGCCATAGTAATAAATTGACAGCTAGAGTTTCTCATTACATGCCTCATAGTGTCCGTTAGAGAGAGAAAGAGAGAGAGAGAGAGCAGGAGATAGAGAGAGTTTGAGACGGACAAACGAAATAGTTAAATTAATCAAGCCTATTAGATTACACGTGACCTTAAAGGGACGGTCACAGTAATTTTCTTTCCTTGACTCCTTTACCGCGACTAAACGAGCAGCAGCAGTTCAGAGATCAAGTCCGTAGTGCTGTAAGGCAGCAGGAGGCAAGGCAAGGAGAAGAGAGACGGGAGAAGAAGAGAGGCAGTGCGCTAAGGAGAGGAGAGAAGGGAGCAGGAGGCAAGGAGAGGAGGGGAGGCAGGGCGATAAGGAGAGGAGAGAAGGGAGCAGGAGGCAGGGAGAGGAGGGGAGGCAGGGCGATAAGGAGAGGAGAGAAGGGAGCAGGAGGCAAGGAGAGGAGGGGAGGCAGGGCGATAAGGAGAGGAGAGAAGGGAGCAGGAGGCAAGGAGAGGAGGGGAGGTAGGGCGCTAAGGAAAGGAGAGAAGGGAGTAGGAGGCAAGGAGAGGAGGGGAGGTAGGGCTCTAAGGAAGGCAGAGAAGAGAGGAGGAAGGGGTGGCAGGGTTTTAAGGAGAGGAAAAAAGGGGGCAGGAGTCAAGGAGAGGAGGGGAGGAAGCATGACAGGTCTGTAGGCATCAGACGTCGCCAGGCGTTAAGATAGCATATCTATGGAACCTGAATAATTAACTAGGCAGGGGAGCATACGGGAAGAGGAGCGACCGTATGGATTCAGGAAAATAATCTCCTCACTGCTAAATGTGCCTAAGACAGGCACGCAGTCACACACACTCACATGCACACATACATGCAACCACAATAGTACACATTCGCACACACCGGGAAACACATGCAAACACACAAGCATACTAACTGCCCCCATAACATAGCCACATAACCCCCCCCGACTAAAGCACACCCACATACACCAATACTAGGGTTGTTGCTTCAGGTTCTGGTCTGTGTTCTGGTTCTAAGTGTTATTGAGTGGCGTTGAGGCCTGTCTGAGTAACTTGACATGAGGTGCTGTCGTGGCCAAGTTGCTAAATAAACCCCTTTGTGTCTCCGGTCGTCGCTCACCAATTGTTTTAGCTGCTTGCTTGTGTTGTGATACCAACACAATGCTGACCTTTTGGATACCATTACAGCTTGGTCTAACAGCATGTGAAGAAACTGGGAGATTTGTTTCAACAACTTTGTTCGGGTTCGACTTGGTTTTGCTCTTTATAGACTGTGGGGGAGAAAAGGTCAGTGTGGAGCCATTTCAACATAACAGACTCAACTCGGAGACTTGGAGAACTTGAACTGTGTCCCCAAACTTCTTTGGGATCATCTGTTTGGTTTGTAGGGGTTCTGAAGATAAAGTCATGATGGGAGTGATTAGTTATGAAGTCAAGTGAGGGTTACGGTTCAGACTGAGTTCAGAGGTCAGCGTCGGAGGTGAGGTTCCGATTAGGGTTGAAATCACAACCTAGGTCCTCCAGCTGCTCCTCCATCCGTGTCTGAGCTCAGAATCCGCTTTGCCGTTTGGATCCCATTACCGTGGCGACCGGTCGCCAGGCCCCCTGCTGTGTGAGCATGCAGGCTCTCCATCTCCTCATCGGGCTCTCCCCTCCATCTTCATCACACTATCCATAGTACCCATTATGGTCATCATCATCATCACCAGAATGCGGCAGCCGGCCGTCTCCTCTATGATGTTTAGATTGTCTCGTTATAGTTTTAAGTCTCTCTCGCTCTATCTCCCTCTCAACTTGTTCCTGATTTACTTAGACTGATCATTTAAGCAGGTATTTACCTCTGTGTGTTTCACCTTTTACTGGCATTACTCATGCTCCCAAGTCCCAGACATACCGCTAAAAACAGCCATTCAGCCAATCAGCCATTCACTAGGCCACTAGCTCTGCTTAGTTTATATTAATAGATGCCTAGAGATAGCCGTTAGCATTTGTTAGCAAGAGATGTGCCGGAGGAAATGCATCAAGTGTATCTGATGGGGACCTCGATAGCTTCCTTAGCCTCAGCGGCTCACAGTGGGATACCTGGCTAGCGCTAGCTACAAGTCAAACAAGGGGACTATATTGGGGGCTGTCCAGGACTTAAAACACAAGCAGAGCTCCAAAGGGGTCTGGAGGTCTACTGGATCTAGTGGCGGACTCAATGGTCTACTCACTCCACTGGTTGTAGTTCAAATATAATACATCCTCCCTTTAGGATTTTCTACTCCACATATTTTGTCATCTTCTTCTTACTAGACTTGCAGTGCAACACAATCTATTCATTTGCATTTCTATAGTTGACATTTTTTCACATGCATAATTTTTTTGGAAGATACTCGTATTCCCTAATGAGCAGTACCCATACCAATTTATTTATTTTCAATTTGAATTCCTTGTTATCATGTATCTGTGGTAAGTCATCGGAACACAGATACACCCCCAGCCCCCCCCCCCCCCCCCCCCCAGTACTGCCAGCCTCTCTCTCCCAGTGTTCCCAGCCCCTCCAGCCTGTAATCCCAGTGCTGGGATGCGGCGGTGGAATGGTGCGTGGCCTACATATCCCGGGCGCCGCGTGATGTCTTCTATTCAGAACAGCCTCAGTAGAATATGAACGTTGACTACGTCCTCCACACACCTCCCTGCCTTTCTGTGATCCGTTCTCTAACTTTTTTTTTGTATTTTATGCGATACGAGTCGTACTGATCCATCCGCCCATCGCTCCGTCTGTCTATCTATCCATCCATCTCCAAACATTCATCTCCACCTCCATCCCTACATCCGTTTTATCCCTCCATCCCGCTGTCTTTTCAACCTTGCCTCCCTCCCTCCCTCCCTCCCTCCATCCTTCCTTCACTCGCCCACTCCCTCCCTCCCTCCCTCCCTCCCTCCCTCCTCCTCCCTCTGCAAGACGTTAAAGGAGGAAACGTTTGTAAATCCCTTCAACATGAAGTTGGAAAATGTGTAGCAAACCTCAATACTGTGGGGTATGGAGGTCAAAGGTCACAGAGGGTTTAATGAGCACCGTGAGGGTTCTGTTACGCCTGATCAGCTAGTCCCCGGTTAGCTAACCACTAACCCCCCAGTTTGCGGATCAGCAGCCATGCAGGGCTAGCCGCTAGCTTCATAATGAGGTCAACAGCATCTTCAAACAACCACCACCAGGAGCGTGTGTGTGTGTGTGTGTGTGTGTGTGTGTGTGTGTGTGTGTGTGTGTGTGTGTGTGTGTGTGTGTGTGTGTGTGTGTGTGTGTGTGTGTGTGTGTGTTTATATATGGCTGAGTGCATATTTAGTCTCAAGAAGCTCCACAATAATTCTGTGCGTGTGTGTGTGTGTGTGTGTGTGTGTGTGTGTGTGTGTGTGTGTGTGTGTGTGTGTGTGTGTGTGTGTGTGTGTGTGTGTGTGTGTGTGTGTGTCTGCTGCTTTGCTCAGAATCCAATCTCCTCCACAAGATGCTCCTTTCAAATCTTTAAATCTATCAATTGAGCTTCCTCAACCCCGCCTCAGCCAATCAGATTACTTCACACTCTTTTTAATTCTCTGGCCAGCCAATAGGACATCCAAAGCCCTAATCACAGCCAGGCTTAGAGGCACGCGGGGCACTGGAAACCCTGATGTCAAGACAGTACAAGTACTGTTTAAGCTTTTAACTATAAAACTCCACTCAAACCCTTGTACCTCGTAACCCAAGGTTATCACTCAGAAAGAGGTTGACTTGGTCAGAGGGCGTAACGCACCAATAAAATAAATGATCATAAAAAAAGAAATAAATGTATTGATGTAGACACACACATTTATTCTATAGAATAAATGATGTGTTTGTGTGCATAATAACATTTTTAAATGTGAATTTGAATAAAAATGTCATACATACATATAATAATAATAATAATAATAATATAGTGAAACTGATCAATATTTAATAAAACATAATTTAATATATTTACATGTTATAGAAACATTTAAACCAAAGATAATTATCATTAGAATACCTAGAATAGGATAATCTCAGGTGGATTTGTGTGTCAGTTTAATAAAGCTACGTTTAGAGTTGTGTTGGAGGCCCTGGTAGGCCCAGACTGAGGCCCTGCTCCAGGATGTATTTACACTATGATCCTCTGCGACCCGTGGACCAATCTCCATAGGACTGCATTCTTCCCCCAAGCCTCCCCTAACAGCCAAACGGAGCGCACTCTGCCTATTACCGAGAAAGCTTAGCCAATCTGACGATAGTCAGAGAGAGAGAGAGAGAGCGAGAGAGCGAGAGAGCGAGAGAGAGAGAGAGCGAGAGAGAGAGAGAGAGAGAGAGAGAGAGAGAGAGAGAGAGAGAGAGAGAGAGAGAGAGAGAGAGAGCGAGAGAGAGAGAGAGAGCGAAAGAGAGAGAGAGCGAAAGAGAGAGAGAGCGACGCTGGAATAGGATCCTCCAGGCTTGGTAACACAATGGCACAGAGTGGGCGAGCCGTGTGTTGCAATATGCAGAGAGTTTTAATCAATTATCAACCGGGCAATCAAGACAATGTCCCCGTGTGTGTGCACATGCTCGGTGAGTGGGTGTCCCTCTGACGCGCGTCTCATTGGTCGGACAGCCTGGACTTTGTCAGGTCCCTCCTACAGGCAGGGTCAAAGTTCACTACAGTTTCCTCTCCTTCTATTTTCCTCTCCTCCGCTTCCTTTCATCTCTCTTTCCCTCTACTCTCCTCTCTTCTCTCTTCATCTCTCCTCATCACTCCTCCTCCACTCTCCTCTCTTCTGCTTCCCTTCCTCTTCTTCCTTCTCCTCATCACTCCTCCTCCACTCTCCTCTCTGCTGCTTCCTTTCCTGTTCTTCCTTCTCCCCTCTTCCTCTCTCTCTCTCCCCCCCTCCTCCTCCTCCTCTCTACTCCCTCTCATCACCCCTCTCTCCTGCCTCTCTCCTCTCAGGGAATAACCATCTAATGAACCAACCATCCCGTCTGTCAACTCGTTCTCTCCATCCACCGTCCTCCCTCTCTGGTTCAATTACCTGAGTGGACGCTCAGCCCACCAGTCTGGCTGTCTGGCCACTCAGGACCAGCTGACTGTAACCTTGAGAGCGAGCTACACACTGGACCAAAGGTGATGCAGGAAAAATATTCACCCAGCAGGCCAATCGTTACACTCAATCCAGTGATCAATGGGGAGATCCCTTGAGGGTAGAGACTAATCCTACCCTGCTGTCTCCTACAGTCAGGCTGGGGGAACCTGAGCTACGACCAAAGATACCAGGAAACAACACACTGCTGCGGCATGGGTTGACCACGTTGACGACATTCCCGATGAAAGTGTTAAAAGGTAAACAACATCAAACCCTGAATTGGAGACGGTGTAAATGCGATGAAAAGCGATGGGAGTGTGCTTCATGGTAATGTTATGGCTTGATTCTGGTCCAAATATAGAGACTTGGAGGGCAGTGCACGTCCAATGTTACAGAGTACATTACAAAGACGATTGGGCGCGTTCGATGCCTTGCTGCATTATGCGGCGGGCACAGGGGTCGGGCAGGGAAGGAGCTTGCTGCAGATGGTCATCGTCATGGCGATGGTCGTTGCTATGGCGCTGGGAGAACCCAGTGTCAGAAAACACCGTCGTCCTACAGGCTTAGCCCTCAGGTATAATTAAAAGGGCTAATCACATATTAT
>NC_079421.1:20438743-20441243 GCF_026213295.1 Gadus chalcogrammus | reverse complement strand
CCCTTCCACAACCATCTATCCCCAATCCATCCCTCCCCCCTCTCTTAACCTATGCCTCTAATGCATCCTTCCCTCTCATCCAACTCTCCCTCCATCTATGCCTCCCTATGCCGTTACTAAGACTGAGCAGATTCTCATTTATAAATCATAAATTAACCAATATAGATTATATATTATGTATAGATAATGTACCCTTCGCTCTGATGTCTGATGAACAGACATTAAGTAAGAATGATCAATCATTGCCTCCTCTCTTGACCAAGCTGTGTAGCTATACAGTAACAGGGTTGAAGCAGTAGGGGCTGCTCCCTTTTGACCGCAGCAGCTGAAGAGTCGACCCCTGACCTCTCTGTAAGTGCCGCTGAACCCAACGCAGACCCGGAGGTTTAAATTAAGACCTTCTTGTCAAGGGTGATTTAAAAGCTTCTTTTTTTTAGTGGAAAGTCTCAAAGGGCTTGACGTACCTAAATCATACAACACTTCCTGAACGTTAAAGATTGTAAAGGGTACATGAATGAACTGTTATTTAAGGCATGAATAACCATTCGCTAACAGTTAACTCATGGTCCAGTAAAGGGTTACTGTAATCCTTTACTAAATGGTGTTCATTTCTAAATTAACTGAGGCATTAATTCATAAATTATTGAATAGGGTTAACCACTCTAACCCTAACCATAACGCTAATGCCAAATAAATAATTCCTCTTTCCAGGGATGTAAGGAAAGCAGAAGGTGCCAACTGGGCAGACATTGTATAACAGTAGTAGAGCTATAAATGAAACCTTGTTTAAGACGCCTCTTGGCATCCCAGTCACGGCTCTTCAAATTTGCAGTGTGCCCCCTCTGGCACGGCCCGCGGTACACACACGCGCGCCTGCACACACACACTCACATGCACAGCCCGGGACCGGGCCGTGGTTGGAAGGGGGATGAGGGCGGGTTTGTTTTGAAACCCTAGAGGGGTCCAAAGGGGGACAGGGGGGACGGGGGGACGGGGGGACGGGGAGACAGGGGGTGACCTTTACAGTGAGGCAACAGGGGAGGAAAGAAAGGTGTGGGGAGGGGGGGGGGGGGATGGAAAGGCCATAAATACACAGCTGCTCTGAATCTCTCACACACACACACACACACACACACACACACACACACACACACACACACACACACACACACACACACACACACACACACACACACACACACACACACACACACACACACACACACACTGCTGGCCAGGGTCCTGATTTGGTCTGAGGGTCTCTCCGATTTAGATTTACGTTGACCTGCACGCCATTCTTCTGGTGGCGAGATGTCCCACCAGCACTCCCACCGCCCTCACACCTCAACCACCCTCGAGCCCACCCGACGGGACCTCCACCCGGCACCACCTGTCATCATTTAAGCCCTTTGACAACCTGCCCCCTCCCCTAGTGAATTGTAACCCCTTGGGGGGGAAGGGGTTACAATTCAAACCCTGAGGGTCCCCGAGGCCTCGGGGGTCTGGGACACGGCGGCCCGGATCTCAGGAACGGATCGTCCCATATGGCGACAGCCATAATAGATTAAGAAGACGGGTGTGTGTGCACGACAACAGACACACGCACAATGGGCGGGGGGCGGGCGGGGGGGGGGGATACCGCAAAAACACCTTCAGCTGTCTACAAGAGCAGCTGTCAGAGACGTGTCGCGCGGGGGTCTTCCCCGCGGCCACAAAATCTCAGTTCCGTCTTGAGGCGTCCCGCGAGGCGTCCATTACGACGTCACAGAGGACAGAGAAGAAGAGGGCCCGACCTGCATGCACCGGCTGCACTTTTAGCCGAGGCCAGGTGAACAAATGACCTCGGACAAACAGAGGTATGCATTGCGGTGGCAGGGCACCCAGCGTCCCCAGCTCGCCCAGCGTCCCCTGCTCACCCAGCGTCCCTCCCCAGCTCACCCCCTTTAGGGCAGAAAACATTCAGCGTTTTGGCCAAACAACCTCTGCCCTCAGCATAACCTTGCCCAGAGAACCAACACACTCTCCCGGTAATACAACCCGACCTCCGAAAGGATTTGGGGGGGGGGGGGGGGGGGGGGGGGGTGCATGGGAGGGGGGTTGCGGCGGGTGGCGAATGGGAGGTGTGTGAATCCTGCTCAATTAACAGCCAACTCAACAAGATCAAGGACTGCATTCTCACGCGCAGCACATAACCTTCTAGTCTCTGTTGGCGCTGCTGTTTCCTCTCGCTCTCTCTCTTTGTAACACTATCTCTGACCTTGGACGTTATTTTATTTCAACTGATATCTGAGCACCAGGCATCCAGACAGTGTGTTGTGTACTGACACTTAAATACACACAGGACTGATCAGAGGGAGACACGTGTGCGTGTCCTCATGGCGCAGATTTGTCTGAAGCTCGAAATGAAAATCAGATAACAAAGTCAGTGAAGAAAGAAATGATAATCGACATTCAAATCCAAACCAAACCTAAGTGATACCTTCAGAATCAATTAAAGGCA
>NC_079421.1:20413743-20433743 GCF_026213295.1 Gadus chalcogrammus | reverse complement strand
CAATCTGTGGGCGTTGAGCCCACACATTTAGAGCCATTAGTCTTAGGGGCGGTCAAATATTGACCTGTGAAGTACTTTGAGACTGTAATGACATAAAACAGTCTCCAATGAAGTATCAAGATCATATAGTGTACAACTTAGCAAGACGCCATAACCCACAAACATTATTTCTATGATATTTTGCTGCATGTATGAGCAAGGCTTGCTGCCGCACTGGCTGAGGAGGGTTTCAGTAGAACTCGTACAAGTCGGTCAATACTGCTGCATTTTTAGAAGACCTGTTCACTATTTTAGCTCAGGGCGGCTTTTGGGGGGGCAGTGCTGGACTCCTTGATGTCTCACCGTGTGTTCATCTCTGTGCACCGGCTTCCCGATGGTTTGCTACGATGCAGTGCAACGCCTCGCCCCCCCGGCAATCAATGTGTCCGGGGAACCGCAGCTCAAATAACTGCTAAATAAAACATTTATAGTCTGACGTCTCTCTACTTTGACCCTCATTACGATGCCCTATTCTCCAGGTATGAGGTCAGTTTAACGTAAGGTGCGTCATTTCGCCACACAGAAGCAAAAAAAGCAAGTGATTGCAAATTCATCTGCAGTACTGGTGACATACAGACGCTGCGTGTTGCCACCTCTAGAGTCAGCAGAGTGGAAAATGCTAATCTCCAGTCCTCGACGGAAGTGTTATTCCCTGGTGTCAGTCCCTCTGAGGCAGGGGACAGGCTAACCTTTACAGCTACTAGAGCCAAGGCTTCTCACTCACTCACCGGGATTGCAGGCACACATAACGGTGAACGAACGTGCCCACATTTTGAAGCAAAGAATCCCCTTTGTGTCTTTTTCAAACTTGAATTATGTTCAAGTCAGTGTAGCTTAACTGTCCGAGCATAGCGAGAACATGGGAGAGTGGTTTGGATTCTCTCTGGGGCGGCAAGCATGATAAGATCATCATGTGCTCACGCTATAGTAAGATGCTTTTGCACAAAAGTGTCCAACAAAAGGCAGATGATAGTGTGTTCCCGCACAGCATATTCTGCGTTGGAACCCCAATGTCCTCAATCTACCACCTCTAAAGTTGCATTACATGAGGTGGAGGTGAAGGGGGGGGCAGCAGAGAGAAGACCTCCAACGCTTGCTAGGACACACACAGTGTCAGGTTGCTGACACTGTGTGTGTTTGATCCGGACTACAACCAGTCTAAAGGGTAGAGAGACCCAGAATTATGTGCCGATCACAGGACAGGGCGTGCACATGCACTATCACATGCTGTCACATACTGTGCTTGTGTGTGCCTGTGCGTGTGTGTGTGTGTGGATGTGTGTGTGTGTGTACAATGACAGCAGATGTCCTCACTCTGCAGGTTGTCCTATCCATCACTGTCACAGGCCGGCAGCACACAAATACACACACACTAGCACACCCACACACAAACATCTCCTAGAGATGAAGGAGTGCAAGCAGAAACACACCATGAATACCAAGAAGACAAAAAAAATGACTAGACATTAATATCCAAAGATGCTGCTTACCCTAGCCTATCCTACCCTAGCCTAGCGTAGTGGGCTCAAGCTCATCGAGGTCAGTGGAACACACACACACACACACTCTCTCTAAACCTTCATACAGTCCATATGTGATGCATGAAACCTTCTGCAAGGTTGACAACTGCTGCAGAGCGGATGAGACACAACATCCATCTTGCTTATTTGTGTGGAAGTGCTGTGCCAGAAAGCTAGACATTTATTTATTGTCAGGGTGATATGAAACCCCTCGCTATGCACACCCACACACACACCCAAACACAGATATATATGTTTAAAGGTCTGTGATATGAGTGTTGATGACACAACAACCTAGAGTCGAGGATATCGGCCAAACAAAGGGCACTTTAACGATGATTCGGGAATCATCGTTATAGTTCCGCCTGTGAATTGCTAGTGCCTGCCAACAGAGTTCCCAATCAATAAAAATTACCCGAATTACACTTTTTGTTATGAGCCAACTTCACTTTATAACACCACAAACAATGACACCAGATGCTTCGACAAAAAAATAATGGGATACCCAGTGAGTTTATTAAACCTGTTACTCTCTTCCCTAGGCTGTGTAGAGAAATCAGTTGCACTTCTTATTTTTAGTTTTTATTGTCGGCTAAAAAAAGACAGCCACTGATCAAAAAGGCTCGCCTGGTTTTCTGAAGGGCAATTGCCCAAGGGTGACCTCCAACACTTCTCTTCTGGGGCCAGATGCATTGTGGGAGGTCTCCGAGGCTGCTTATTCTGCTGTGACGTTTTGTCCCCCCCCCCCGCCAAGAACACTTTTCAAAAGCATAAAAACTAAAGAAAATAAAGTTGTCAAAATGCTAAAAGATTCATGACGATTTTAGTCTGCCATTTATTTTTAGTTTATACATTGGTTCGGAAGTATCTGAAGAACTCAAACACCTTCATTTAAAATGTCCCTCCAGGGGGAAATCCATCCCAGGACAATTTTCATATCAACCAAGGAAATGCTTTCATGACAACTTCTGTGTGGCAGAGAGACGCCGGTCCTGTGGCGGCCTCGGCACGAGGGTCATGTGACTCGACAGACAATATGCCTCTTCGGACCACAGGATGCCGACTATTATTAGGGCGTCCTCATAAATATTTTACAGTGTTCAACGGACAACCGAGATAGCACACACACACAGACACACACACACACACACATATATATACAGCTTACATATATCTATACATACAGCTTGTTCTGTATTTGTAATGCATAAATGCAACAAGCATTCCAAGAAAGACACATACACACACACACACACAAACACTGACATACACACACACACACACACACACACACACACACACTTGCATATACCCACAGCAAGATACAGATATCTACAAATATAAAAGTTATACTACTGCGGTCACTGTAGCATTGATTAACTGATTAATTCTGCAAAGATACCCATTAGCAAGGCACAAAACCAACCCTGCCAAGGTTATGGGTGAGAGCGGTGAGGTATATAATAGTCTGGCATGTTAAGAAGCCCATGCTAGGCTACGTGGGACATGCTATACTTAGGCTAACCTTTCTTTGCAATGGGGAAAGATATTTACACACAAATATAAATCATGGGTAGGGGTGGGCTAACATACTTCGCAGGCCCTTGAAGGACATGCGATGAGGATCAAAGACACAAACGCTCTAACTCGAACACAAATAATCACTCTTGTCGTGCATTGGCACACACACAGACACACACACACACACCCTGGCCAAACAGAACCACAACACAGGAATATGTTTACTTACACCCCGGCCAAAGGACAACATTAAAATACAGCATGTAAACTGTGTGTGTGTGAGGGGAAACACAATGAACAAGGGCTTGGAAATGGGACTGCAAGTCCAGTCAGAACAAACGAGTTGTCGGTTTGAATCCCTCATTGGTCGGTCTGAATCCCCCTTAAAGCATGGCCACAATCCTTCTGCGCTTTGCGTGCATTAGATTTAAAGTCACACCAGTTTAATTATTCACTTCATGCTTGTTCTGCTCATTTAACCCTTAACATCATTTAATATCAACGAATCTGTTTGGTTTAGAACTTGAAATAATTATTGTATTTTTATTGTCTTTTAGTGATGATGCCCTTCCTTTAAATGTTTGAAAATGGGATTACCGTATATGTAAATCACTCTGTCGTTAGAGTTTGAAGTGTACTACTGGTGTCGAAATCAAATCATATGAAACTATCATCATAACACTATCATAATAGCATACTTCTTACAAAACTTGCTTCACTTAAAGAGATCATAAGGGAGTGTCTTTCCTATCTATGTGAGCAATCTGTGGGCGTTGAATTCAGGAGCGATTACACATTTTGAGAAGAAGGGGAATTAATCAGATTTAGATGTTGGGAATGAAGACATGCGTGTGTAAACAACCTATATCCTGCAAACTCAAATCAAACTTGCTCTCAAATCACGCACACACACACACACACACAGACACATACACACACACACACACACACACACACACACACACACACAGGAGAGCCAATCACCTCATGTCCTTGAGAATCGTGAGGGATGTCTCTGACACATAATCACTGAGGCTGCTCCCTGTATCATCACACACACACGTACACATACACAAGTGCAAACTTCGATTGCCTTTTCTGCTCAAAATACACCTGCACAGTTGCAATGGCAGAGACACACGCACGCTCATGCATCAATATGCATGAGCGTGGACACACCTGGTCGCACAAGGAGGGACAAACACGGGAACAAATCGATACGCGCATAATCGCCCAGGGAGCTTTGCTTTCTTTTGAGTCACACTCACGTCGTGCACGCACATACACACACAGGTGCAAAGACACGAGCATGTGCACTAAAGTGCTCTCGCAGAGAGACACACACACTGTTTATTTTAAGTAGTTAGTTACAAAAGGCACAAACAACTGATAAGCATTTAGCAAATTTATGCGTCTCTAAATCTCTGCATTTCCTCTCCAAGTGGATGACATTTAGTTAGATCCATTAGAGAGATGGGGCGGAATGTTGCTGAATCTCACACTCACTCTTTCTCCTCACTTGCCCTTTGCCGTATCTCTTGGCCTAGGTCATGCTCTTTCTATGGCCTTTCTCTGATCCATCGTTAGGCTGAACAAGGATGGTTGGGTCTCTCTCTCTCTCTCTCTCTCTCTCTCTCTCTCTCTCTCTCTCTCTCTCTCTCTCTCTCTCTCTCTCTCTCTCTCTCTCTCTCTCTCTCTCTCTCTCTCTCTCTCTCTCTCTCTCTCTCTCTCTCTCTCTCTCTCTCTCTCTCTCTCTCTCTCTCTCTCTCTCTCTCTCAGCAGCTTGTGCTAATTTAACCTTTGACCTAAGAACCATAGCCAATTACATTAGGTATTCTATCTTAAGGCCGTTTTAGCTTTTACCATTTAGCTCAGGAAAATGATCATCAGTATAATTCTTGTGTGGTTTGTTTGATTTTGTGTATGTACGTCTAATTTTGAACACACTATATTAGAGTGAGAACAATCAGTATATTGATGATTTAAGCATTTAGAGCCATGAACTTTAGCATGCTTATCAACTAAATGCATTCAGGTCATGCTGGCCGACCAGTTTAGATTGATGACCAATGACTACAAAACAACCTGACTTTAAAAGAAAATAATCTGTTTTTGTGGATGAAAGGATATAGATATAGTAGCCTGGCTATTACCAGACCTAGCCAATCGTAGATCGCAAGTTGGTCTGGGGAAGCTGCTGTCATTTTCTTCAGCACCAGAGGCGTGATCAACGGGCCTAGTCCAACTGACTCTGTACACGATTGGCTGCTTGCCGTAACTTCCCTGTCGTCATTGTGTTAAACCAGCCAATAGCGCGCCAAGGGGATAAGCCAGCTCGGTGATTGGCTCCCCTCCCGCAAAAACGTATCGGAAGCAGAAAGAAATGTATTGCTCTTCCCCAGACCCTTGTGCACGGTGAACTCAATTCGCCGGAAAAAAGGGCGGGGCTACCCAGACTAAGGATATAGGCTGAGTTATTAAAAAAAAAACTAAGGCAACCATATACAATAAAGATGAAATGTGAAGTGAAAAGGGAACACAATCTTCCACTACTTCTAAGCAAGTCAGCCTGCCATTTGATTAACTTTAACACCCCACAACTAGCTGTAAGCTAATGGTAGGACAGTTGGGCAGCTTAACTCAATGTGAGGAGATAACCAGGAATTAGCAGGAGCTTATTGACCACACGCACACGCACACACGCACACACACACACACACACACACACACACACACACACACACACACACACACACACACACTTTGTCCCTAGCCAGAGAGTTAGTCTGTTTTACACTTTGAGTTTCCATACACTGATTCAACTAGATGTTCGAGATACAAAGGAAACGTGTAGATGTGTAGAATGTTATCATCCCAAGTGAAATATGTATGATTATCTTAGAAAAACAAAATATATAAAACCTCTGAAGAAAATACAATGTAAAAAGAATCGAATGGACACAAAAAAATAAAAGAATAACGAATTTTGAAGGACAGGAAGTGAGTATTATAGATGGTGCTCTTCATTTGAACTTTACATTGTGAGTGTGTGCTCTGTGTGTGTGTGTGTGTGTGTGTGTGTGTGTGTGCACGTGCATGTGTGTGCACGTGGGTGTGTGTGTGCAGCTGTGTTGAATATATAAAATGGTGTACGTTCATCAGTCCAGTGGGCTTTGAACTTCAAAAGACTTGCTTCATTTTGAATCACGCACACACACACAGAAGTAAAAACACACACACACCCAAACACACTCCCTCGAATAAAACGTTTCCCAGCACACAACCCTACCCCCCTGACACACACACACACAGATTTATGTTCAACATTGTCCATGGACAAGGCCTGTTTGATTATGGTTTGTAAGTTGTTGTTGGTTTGTTGGTGTTGGTTTGTGTAGTCATAGATCGCTAGCACCACCCTTTTCAAAGCCATAATCCGTTTATTGCTTAGTCACTCATCAGAAGATGTTGATGATGGTTTGGGTTAATAACAAAATATTAGAGCCCACTGCTGGAAAGCAGAATATTTGTTGTCTCAGTTTCAGTTATAAAAACCACCCTTTGTTTATCTTTCTGCTATATCTGACCCCAGAAAGGCAATAGTAATAACAATGGTTCTGAATGCTCCTACCAATTAGTTTATTAGTTGATGCTTGACAGTCTGAGCTCAATCCATTGCACTGTGCGGTAGAGTTCATGCTTGGCTGGGATAGTGCTGGTTGTTTTTCATATTAATGTGTTGGTCCAATATACAACTCGAATACTTCTGCATGAATTATATACCCCCCGCCCCCCCCCCCCCCCCCCCCCCCCCCCCCCCCCCCCCCCCCCCCCCCCCCCATCTCTTTTTCGCAGGCGCGCGCGCACACACACACACACACACACACACACACACACACACACACACACACACAGCTAGTTAGCTTGGAATAGGTAACAATAAATAACGCTGGCTTGGACATTTCATCTCATGTGTGACCTTGTGTCCATGTGGGGAGCGGACGTTTATGTTGGGTGACAAACATAAGTGACCTTCACACAAACACTGGTACACCTATTCCATTACTTTTTAACCCCTATTCACCTGACACACACACACACACACACACACACACACACACACACACACACACACACACACACACACACACACACACACACACACACACACACACACACACACACACACACACCTCAAAGGCAAGATGCCATGTAAGCATTGTTGTTCCGGGAATGACATGGAAAATCACTGAGCGCGTTTGTGTGTGTGCATATCTGTGTAAGTATGGGTGCTTGCTTGCGTGTGTGTGTGTGTGTGATTTGGAGATGGGAGTCAAAAAAACTGTCGGTAAGATAAAACTGGCAAAAGAAATAGATAAGGTAAAGAGAAAAAGCATTGGACAGTGTAGGAGTTGTAGAGAGATAGAGAGAGAGAGTGATAGAGAGATTGTGAAAGTAAAGGACTTTGTGCTTGCTTTGATGATGTCATCAACGTACGTTACAGAAATGGACTGGTTGACCCCTGGAGGCCTGTGATTGGCTGGAAGGTAGGGCAAGTACCGGCAGAGGGTGTGTGTGTGTGCGTGTGTATGTTTGTGTGTAATGCGTTGCTCTTTCATGGGAGCGTATTGAGAAATTTGGAAATGATTCAATCACAATGCAAGGTCTTATTCTTTCCCAATACTGATCAAGTCATCGAATACCCGCTCAAACCAACACCCTAGCAGTGTTCAGTGGAACAGTATTCACCACCCTCAGCGGTCGGTTGAGAAGTGGGCGGGGCTGGCCGGACACTGTGTCCAGCGTGCAAGCTTATTGGTCAACAACATGCTATCTAGGACCGCCCGTGGTCACGATACCTCGGAGGGTCAAGTGTTCAAGAATGTCCCACTCTGCACGCGCCCGGGCTAGAGAGGGCTCCCCTTAATCAACTCACATTATCGCACACACACACATACATAAACACACAGATTAGTTGTCTATCAGTCTCTGTCTCTCTGCCTTGGTCCGTCTGTCTGTCAGTCTATCATAGGAGGGCTTAGGTGAGCCAAGCAGGGAGTATCCAACCTTTACTCTGGGTCTCGGATTCAGGGCCGAATCCCACTGAAAGGCCAGACACATACTGACATTTATTCACACTAGGGTTAGGAGATATTATTAGACACATATTGTATATAATGAAATAACATTGTTTGAAAATATGGGATCCATTAAGAGCAAGAAAACTAACCGTTACTCAGAGAGAGAGAGAGAGAGAGAGAGAGACACTCAAAGACGATATTGACAATCTATAGGTGTTTTTCCAGTGCCAATAAAGCTTTCTCAATTTAATTGAATGAGCGAAATAGAGAGATAGGGATAGGAAGAAAAGATGCTGAGAGAGGGAAACATGGGGAGAGAGATACAAATAGAGAGAGCGAGAAGGAGTACATTAAAAGTGAAAAGGGATGCATTTGAATTGAGGTCAGCCTGCCAAGAAAAGCACAAAAACTAAAAAAAAAATCAAGAGAACATGAAAGAACGAGAGCACAGCTCACACACACAGAGAGAGAGAGAGAGAGAGAGAGAGAGAGAGAGAGAGAGAGAGAGAGAGAGAGAGAGAGAGAGAGAGAGAGAGAGAGAGAGAGAGAGAGAGAGAGAGAGAGAGAGAGAGAGAGAGAGAGAGAGAGAGAGAGAGAGAGACAGAGAGAGAGAGAGATGGACAGAGAGAGAATGAGAGACATGGACAGAGAGAGAGAGAGAGAGAGAGAGAGAGAGAGAGTGAGAGAGATGGACAGAGAGAGAATGAGAGACATGGACAGAGAGAGAGAGAGAGAGAGAGAGAGACTTAGAGGCTCCAGCAGGTTTGACACGGAGCGGATGTGAAGAAGTGTGTCCAGATTGTTGATGATGTAGCGGGTAGCAGAGAGAGGCTGTCCACACACACAAACACACACTGAGAAGCACACAGACACACACACACACACACACACACACACCTAGAGACTACCACTACATGCAGTACTGAATGACTACTGATATCATTAATAAAATATGAATATTACCAAAGTTAAGAGTACTCAATGTAAACAGTATGCAGCACTCTACACAAAGTGAGAAAAAAGTATTATTATTCTTTATTCTCACTTCATAAGTCTAATACTGTAACAAATACACTATTGTAGTTTACTAGTTTACTGTAGTTTACTGTATGTAGTTTACTGTATGTAAACTACATCAGATAGATACACAATAACTGTCGCAGTTCTCCGGTACCTTCGTGCGACGTGCAGTACCGAGCCAAGAGCCCTGTACTTGTGTTTTGAATATGTGTCAAGGCTTGTAGTGAAAGGGGGAACCTGAATCTCTGAAAGAGATTTCAGATCAAACATAGCAGGAAGGAGAACTGTCCTGGTGCCTAACAGACGGTTAATTAGCTTCTCTACAAATCAGAGGAACCTCATTAGTCTAACCAGTAGAACGACACAGAGGAATTACACTAAACTGGGATTTCTGTGCTCTTCACCCACAACGATGTAAACAACACCCAGACACACGTGCATATACTTGCCACCTTGCACACACCCACATTCTACCGCAACGTTTGCCAAGATATTTAGACACATGTATTGCTCTCCCTACACGCATCTATGCACACACACACACACATATGCGTGACGACGGTACATGTGTTTATTCCTGCATTGCATCATGGCCATGTTTGTAATTGTAAGGAGTGAAAATAGAAAAAGTGGGAGCGGATAAAGAAGGAGAAGGTGGCAGAAAAGAGAGAGGTGGAATGGGCTGCATACTTACAGTATTAGCCAGGCTCTGTGTGTGTGTGTGTGTGTGTGTGTGTGTGTGTGTGTGTGTGTGTGTGTGTGTGTGTGTGTGTGTGTGTGTGTGTGTGTGTGTGTGTGTGTGTGTGTGTGTGTGTGTGTGTGTGTCAAGCTTCCGTAGTCATGGTGGTATGGTGCTCTACAGTCACGCAAGGCAGAGTCCAACAGAAAATAGGTCAATGAGGGAGCGTTAGACAGGGAGAGAGAGAGAGAGACAGAGAGAGAGAGAGAGAGAGAGCAAGAGAGAGAGCTCAAATTAGGAAAAATTAAAGGGAATAGAATTGCAAAAAAAGGAAGGATGAGAAATTGAGGCAGAGAGATAACGATTGTGAAAGAGACCACCAAGGATGAGCAATCAAAGAGGGAAGAGAGAGTGGTAATTAAAACATTGAGAACGAAGTTAAACAGACAGCCAGCCATCCAACTAATCAGTCAACTAACCAACACACAAACCAATCAGGAAGCCAAGCCAATATACCAGCAAGCCAAAAAACGCAACGGAAAAAGACTAGACTCAATCTAGAAGCACGTGTGTGTGTGTGTGTGTGTGTGTGTGTGTGTGTGTGTGTGTGTGTGTGTGTGTGTGTGTGTGTGTGTGTGTGTGTGTGTGTGTGTGTGTGTGTGTGTGTGTGTGTGTGTGTCTGTGTGTAACCCCAATACAATATACAATCCCAAAGGATGTTTGGGGAGGAATCATACACACTCACACCCCCCCCACACACACACACACACACACAACCCACCCCACACACACACAAGTAGATGGAAAATTCCTCTCCCACTGTGTACAGGTAAGGGCTTGCTGGGAGCTTTGTGGCCCTGGATGACTCACACACACACACACACACACACACACACACACACACACACACACACACACACACACACACACACACACACACACACACACACACACACACACACACACACACACACACACACACCTTGGCTCTTGTCAACACTGGTAGCAACGTAATATTTTGGAACAGAAGGAGACATCATAAACAAGGCCTGTTTGGTTAATTAATTTCTCATTACTCTTGATACATATTGAGGATATAAGGAGAAGAAGCCTTCGTTTAGAGTGAACACCATCGTAGTTTGTGATTGGTCGGTGATCTCAATCCGGTGTCCTGCCTCACTATGCATGCTCAGGGATTAAACATCTCTCTATCAAATATCAACCTTTCATCTAGTAGATATAATTTGATCTGGTACTCAAATGTTTGCAGACTTACATTTAGCAAATGTGTCTGTTATATCATTGTGCTGTCAAAGTAAATACAAAAACTTGATGTAACCGGCGTAACCGCTCAAAATACCACATACCCTAAAACTGTCGGAATCTCTTAAAGAAAAAGGAGGGAGCTGAACCGTGTGACCGTCATAAACTGAGATTCTACACAGCCTGATACATGCGCACACACAAGCACACACACACGCCCCCACCGACCTCAGGCTTATCCCTATCCCAGTAAAGAATCACTCGTAATCAAACACTGTAATCCTCCTGGATTATTTCAGAATAGTATAACACACAGAAACGCATGCATGCACACACATGTTCAAATGTGAGTGCATGGGTCTTCTATTCGTAAGAGAAGGCGCCTACCAGAAAGCCCAAACTGTGGCTTTGTCCTGTGTGTGTGTGTGTGTGTGTGTGTGTGTGTGTGTGTGTGTGTGTGTGTGTGTGTGTGTGTGTGTGTGTGTGTGTGTGTGTGTGTGTGTGTGTGTGTGTGTGTGTGTGTGTGCATAGGTATATGTGAATGTGAATGAGTATCTGTGTGTTTGTCAACAGAGTGATGATGTACAGACTCCCTGGATGCACGCCCACTTCCAGTGGCCAGACATTATCACCAGCCCGATCAACACGCAATCCAGTAACCTGCCAAGAGCAACACACACACACACACACACATACACAATACTCACACTCACTCACGAGTCACGACACTGAGCGAAGCCTCTTCCTCTTGTCTATTGCTGGGTCTAAACAGTGTTGACCTATGCCTGCCAAGATATTATCTCGTACAACACCTATAAAATAGTAGTATTGTTTTATTCATCATTGATCAAACAGCTGTTGACTATAAGCATATGACCTTTTGTTTTTGTGTGTTTATTAAATGTGTAAAATAGTGCAAGTATGTGTCTATAGAATGCTTGGCATGAGTAGCGCCCGCGCGAGTGCGTGCGCGCGTGTGTGAAGTGCATGTTAGTGCTGCACGATTTGGTGAAAAAGTCATATTGTGATTATTGTGGACAATATTGCGATTGCGATATAATAAACAAATGGTGTCATGAGTCTACTTGCTTGGTTATCAAGGAAAATGCACAGATTACTGATAATTTATTATTAAATCGCAGCCTTTTGCGGTTATACAATTGCAAAGGCTGATATCGCGATGGCGATTCGATTGATCGTGCAGCACTAGTGTATGTGTTGTGTAGTGTGTTTGTTTTGTTTTGTGTATATGTTGTGTGTATGTGTCACATGACAAATGGGCCCTTACAAGTGTTGACAGTATCAATACAGCAACAGAGATGCTTTAATGAATACAAATCATGAGCAAAGGTTAGCTAAGGACAACTTCACTCCCCCAACACCACACACACACACACACACACACACACACACACACACACACACACACAGTCACACACACACACACACACACACACACACACACACACACACACACACACACACACACACACACACACACACACACACACACACACACACACACACACACACACACACACACAAACGCACACGTGCGCAAACACACGTATATACACTGTCACCACATCCTCCTCGAATGATTGAATTCTCAGCTGATAAAAGACACACATCTGAGAAAGCAAACACACACACAGTCATTCATTTATTTAACCTTAAATCTGATTAATATTTTTTTGTGTTTTTTTGAATTCAGACGTGAGCCAGGAAAGGTGGTGGGGAATCTGTATGCAAAGCAGGCTCTCCTGCTCTCTCCACTGCAGCAAGGCATGCTGGGAAAATTAAACAGCAGTTACACAACCTAATGCTACAGACTAGAGTTCTGCATATTCACCATCACCACACTGGCCAACCTCTTTGGATCCTCCCCCAGAAAATGATCACCGACTTAATGTCCTGAAGTGAATATTGAAAGGTGTGAATCACAAAATGAGAAGTAGACAGAACATTTGCTTTAAGGAAAAATGTATTACCAAAAATATGAATATATATTTATGTATTTATCCGCAAATTCCATGGAATATATACTATACAGTAGGCTATACTGTATTCATAAAAGAAATCATCCTTATGCATTCAACATAAATCCATGTAATATATAAATCCGATACTTTTCTGTTTCTTTTTCTTGAAAATGCAGCGTTTTATCCCTCTGTTCATTGCCTTATGACTCTGACCTCTGACCCCCAGAGGGTTGCGGTGTGATGTGTCAAGAAGGCTGAAGGAATAGCGGTTGTTGAAGGGTCACACTTGACAGACATGTGTTTAATAGAAGCGTATTAATCATTTAATAACGCAGTCCCGCCATCAATGACCAGCACTTTATTAAATGGTCGTAGCAACGGCCCCTCGTGTGAGCAAACAGCCTGATGTAGCAGATGAGGAATCACCGTGCAATTAATTATTGAGAGCTCTCTTACCTACCGTTGCCCAAATACACATGTATGCGCTTGCGCACGCACACACACACACACACACACACACACACACACACACACACACACACACACACACACACACACACACACACACACACACACACACACACACACACACACACACACACACACACACACCCGAGTGCTGATCCTTTGAGCCGGATGTTTCGATCTCAGGGGTTATGCGGAGGAACAAGCCATATTCGCAGCACGCTCTCTGCCACTAACACACACACACACACACACCCTACACACCCTAACCCTACACACACAGCAGTGAGGAGAGGGCAGTAACTCGCACGACGCCATCACTGAAAGTTATCCTAATTCCCCATCTTAACATTACAGATATTCACACCAGAACAAAATGTGTTGCCGCGTTCCGTGGCTGTGCGTTGCATTGATTCACTACGTTGCCCTTCAGTCCGTATCAAGGGAACCAGGGGGGACGCCGTGGAGCCTGAGTGAACGTGCATGTGCCCGTCCGTGCACTCATCCATATGGATGGAGGGACGCTGTGCACGATGGCATGAAGGTAAAGGAGAGCTTTTGCCTGTCTGTCATATCAGATAAGATCGCTGATTATGTGGGGTTGTGTGACATCTATCATCCCTGAGAAAACGATGTTGAAAACAAAAGATGGCTCATGCTATAGAAGTCAGGAAAATCATTCAGAACTATCTTTGTGTGCGCGTATGTATGCATGTATAGCATGTATTTATGGATGGATGGATGGATGGATGGGGGTGTGTGTGTGTGTGTGTGTGTGTGTGTGTGTGTGTGTGTGTGTGTGTGTGTGTGTGTGTGTGTGTGTGTGTGTGTGTGTGTGTGTGTGTGTGTGTGTGTGTGTGTAAGCAGGGCCAGTGAGTCAGAATGAGACAGCAAGCAAGCCGAACACATAACACTGCAGTATTTCACATCACGACACAGAGAGAGCAGAGAGGAGAGGGGAGGAGAGAGGGAGAGAGAGAGGAGAAGAGAAAGAGGCGAGAGAGGATCAGAGGAGAAAGGAAGAGAGGAGAGAAGAGAAACATTGCAGTTGCTGACTGTTTAGCTGACTGCCTGCTATTTAAAGGCAGACTAGAAGATCACTGGTATGTGTGTGTGTGTGTGTGCGTGCGTGCTTGTGCGTGTGTCCAACAAACAGCTAGACCGATCGTGAATTGAAATGCAGGACTTTTCAAACGAAGGGGTCGATGTGAATATAATGCTAGGGATAGAGGTAAAGATTGTTTACGCACCGCAACGTAGGTAGACAGACCGGCAGCTAAACACACACACCCCTTTGGGGGTGATGGCCCAAATGCAACTTCATCATCCATCTTACTGTCCATGTGTCTATCTGTTCATCTATCTGTCCATCCGTCTGTCTCTCTAGTCTCTCTCTCTCTAGTTTCTACCAATGGCAACTCAAGATCCGGCCTAGGAATTACCATGTGGCTTCTTCTGGAAATCTAGCCTAATACTAGCACCTGATAGGCCGGTCTCACAGAAGTCACACATGCACACGCACACACACACACACACACACACACACACACAGGCATGGTATCAGGCGTCCAGGCTTAGGGAGTTGACTGACAGAAGGAAGCAGCTAGCTAGTATACAGTGTCACTAATCAGTCTCTGCGTGCATTAGCTAGGTTAGCCCTTCCCCAAACTGAACTAGCAGGACACCTTTTTAAAACTATAAAAACTGTCTATGTACTTCTGTGGTTGTGTCAGCATTATATGTACTCTTTTTTTCTTGCTGTGACTCAAAGCACTAGTCTGCTTTACAAACAGTCAGTTTCACAGAGACAATCTCAACCGGTAACGACCCAAAGCAGATAGTGTCACAGGGAGCTACCCAACATAGACACTCGGTGACCTAGTGATTATGAGAAATAAATAAGCAAGTAGAACTTTAATTTGCTCCAAATTGTTAAATACAAATCTACATGCTAAATAAAGAAACAATAGTGCTATAGAAAGGTGGTGCATGTATAACATTTCATTAAACTAATTTGAATCAGATAAAACACATTTTTTTGTGAAATCATATCTCATCACTTTAATCTTACTGTATCTTAACATATGGCAGAGTGGAAAATAGTCAAGAGCGAGAGGGAAGAGAGTCACATGCTTCCTAGGGGAGGAGGGCCGCTTGTCATCTACGTCAGTGCCTCTTCCCCCCCCCCCCCCCCTCACTACTACGCACAGCGGAACGTGGTCACATGACTGCAGCAGCAGCGAGCCCCTTCTGTAACTCCAGTCACGAGGATAGAGTAGTATTACAATGAGAGAGAGAGAGAGAGAGAGAGAGAGAGAGAGAGAGAGAGAGAGAGAGAGAGAGAGAGAGAGAGAGAGAGAGAGAGAGAGAGAGGGAATGTAGATACCACAAAAAGTGCATATCAGCCTAATAACCCCATGTAAATATTAACATGGCTTTTATAAAATAGATAACCCGGCCCAGTTTGGTAATGACTTTCTTTGAAGAGAAAGGAAGAAAGAGAGAGAGAGAGAGAGAGAGAGAGAGAGAGAGAGAGAGAGAGAGAGAGAGAGAGAGAGAGAGAGACGCGCTCTGGTCAAACATATAGTAGGCTATCCAGAGTACCGACACGACCTGTCAAAATGTTATATGCATAGCTCATACACGTCAATATTTCCCGGTGGGAACTTTGCCCCTTTGGGGAACAGTTTTGAGGATGGTGGTGAATTACCATGCCTTGTGGCATCATCATTTGCGATGATCGTTTCAGATTCCCCTCCTCGGTCGGTGAAGTACTACTTCGTTATTCACGCTTATTTAAACAGGAATTTTCGCAGCAGCGTTTACGTGAGATGGTGTCCGCACGTGACTGCTGCGAATTATAAATAACCGATGGCGACAGCGGGTCCAACGAGCACAGCCACACTCCATGCACGCATAGACTCGAACGCACAAACAAACAACACCAAATTAATGAATCTGCATAGGTGACAATAAGCTCCCGTTTGAAAGTGAAATCGTTGGGACTATTTAAAAAAAAAAAAAAATCATTGCTGCATAAACGCACGGATCGTTCATGTGATGTGTGAATATGTGTTTACGGCCGTTTCTCGGCTGAAGGCTTTGAAGATCATTTGCGAGTCGATCCCGTTTTAAACCAATCAAGTGAACAGCAGTTCAACTGTCACTCCACCACGAGCCTACTACTCAACGCCGGACTGTGCCTGCAGCACACTTGGCTGCTACGTAACGACCTCGTCTGGTGGCGATTACGCAATCGATTACAAAAGGTAAATCGCGTGAAGTTTCCACGCCTAGACCAAATCATTGACTAGATCTCACCCGTACTCTATCCCTCTGTTGTGGACATGTGGGAGATGTCCTCTTTGATACCTGATCAATTGGGTTCGACATTGTATCTGGGAGTTAAACTTTGAGACCTGGAGGGATCGAATGACTCCCCGGTGTGTCGCCTCCTCTCCTTACCTAAGCCCCGCATGCCGTATGGTTGCAAGCGGCTTACTCTGAGTGGAAATCCACCGGGTGGATAAATTACACCACCTCACCTAGTGTCTGAAACGGGGCAGTATGCATAAACCATCCGCCGTCGTCCGCTTCAAAATACCCCCATCGCTGAAAGGTCGATAGCCCAAAAGCCTACTGCAGCAAAGCACGACGCAACTAAGCTATGTTCCTTGCACTTAACACAAACAGCCCAATGAGAAAATCATATTTTTTGACAGTTGTCCAGCCCCTATAACTTCCACAGTCCACACCACTCCACGTGCCGGTAACTGCGGTCCACGCAAGCACGGCATACAAACTTCCTCCGATAGCGCCAAAAGTTTTAAATCCTCTCCTTTGCATAGTAAATCAACCCAACTGACACACAGCGAAAGCCCCCGGGGTTAACGCCACGAAGTGTGTGTGTATTCGTTATATTTTCGTTTGAACACGTTGCCACACCAGGCATGCTGATGACAATTCCTCCAGAGGTCCACGTGAAAGCCAGACGTCAAGACACAGCGGTGGAGCTCAACGCACCGGCTCTGAGATGCTGCCGACAGCCGCTCGCAAGCCCGCGTTAAACCATTGATCACCGGCGGCACGGCGGTAACGTACAAAAAACGAATACCGCCACGGATAGCCCAAGACCCACTCTTGTGAAAAGACGTAAATTCTTACCTGACTGTCAGAGTTTTCTGTCAAGTAATTGAAGACAAAGGAAGAGAGTTCCTCATCTAATAGTGAAGCGCAGTCCGCCATCTTCCTCTCATGAATGAGAGCCGGGGAGTCAGAGTCTGGAGTATAGCAGGGGAGCGGTTGGCGGAGTACCCGCGGAGGCCAGCAGAGGACGCCGCGACGCTCAGCTCAACATCACCACAACCACCGCAACCCCCCCAAAACACACACACGTAACAGTGATTACTACCTGTACTAGCGTGTTATTGTTTCATCATAGCCTGAAGTATGAAAAGTATGTAACCAGGCGAAAGGAAGAGAGAGATTTGTTAGAAAAAAACAAGGAACCGGCTACTTTAAATGTTTGACGCAGCTTAGCCTTTATTATTTATGAAGACACACAGACTTGTAGTTATGAGGGATGGACAGATTGGGTGCGGTGGTGGTCTGGCAATAAAAAAAAAAGAAAAACGAATCTCCAATCAAATATTCTAATTAAAACCATAACAATCTGTACCCCCAGAAGTTTGTCAAATGTGGAATTTACACTGTCACAAACAATCAATGAAATGCCATAGCTGTGAAATGTCAGTTGCTTATTTCACCTCAAAGTGTATTTAGTTGAGCCAAACCTCCCGAAAAGTAGAAAGCTAGCCTATTGGCTCAAGTGCACACAGGCAGCACTCAGAATAAACTGCTTGCCTAGTTAACCGACAACCGTTTGAACCACTAAATCTCTCTTTTAAGTCTAATATTAACCAGACCGTGACTCGTTGACGTCTGTTAATAATAGACCTGCTTAGAGTCAGGTGGCTAGCACACAGGCTAACACCTAAGCATGTACACACACACACACGCACACACACACACACGCACGCACGCACGCACACACAAACACAATGTCATCGATGACAAAACAAAACGCACGCACAAAATACACATCCAATGCAGCTATACAACCAGACACACACACACACACACATGTGCACACGTGTGGTGCAGTGCAGTAGGGGCCTGTGGTGTGGCAATATGAGGGCTTCTCTGTCTGCTGCAGGTGTGAGCGTCTGTACCAGGCCGTCCGTGCACAAGTGTCTGTGCACAGCATGGACAGTAATAATAGACCTCAGCATGTCTTTGAAGGGCTGCCTGACAACTCTGACCTTAATACCCGCTGTGTGTGTGTGTGTGTGTGTGTGTGTGTGTGTGTGTGTGTGTGTGTGTGTGTGTGTGTGTGTGTGTTGTGTGTGTGTGGTGTGTATCTGTATGTGTGCGTGCGTGCACCTGCGTGGCAGACTGACTGAGGGTGTGCACGTGTGACAGTGTGAGTATCTGCTTGTACCTGCGTGTGCATGTGTGAGACAGAGAGCCTGAGAGTTTGAATGTGTCGCTGTGGTTTGTAGTGAGCGTGTGTTTTTGTGCATGTGTGTGTGTGTGTGTCGCAGAGAGCCTATGTTTGCTTGGGAGGGTGTGGGTGAAAGGAGTGTGTTTCTTAGAGAGAGAGAGAGAGAGAGAGAGAGAAAATCTGCATGTTGATCTACATCCACATGTGTTATGTGTGTGCCAGAATTTGTGTGTGTGTGTGCGAGCGCGTGTGTGTTGGAATATGTGAGTGAGTGTGTGCATGCATGTGTGTGTATGACTATGTCTGTGTGTTATTAGAATAATAGGATTGCTATTTCTGACTATTGTTTGCCCAGATACACATTATTAAATGTCCTTAAATGATACATTATCTGGCCTGTGTCAACTCATTCGTTGCACGATATTACCTGTTCTCAAAGGTAGTGAAGCATTCGATGTAGTTATTAAAACATTAAGCCATGAGGCTTAGTTAATAATTAAGCTACGCAGGGAGCAGAATCCTTAGACCTGGTAATGTTAGCAACTCACTAAACACTAGTATTGCCTTAACATAGTTTAATAACGCATCACACAGGGAGGGAGTCCAGCCACAACTCCTCTCGTTGGTCAAAGTGAGGTCAAACACACTATCAAATCAAGTCAATCCCCATTTTAAAAGATATGCATCTGAGGGGATTTATAACCGACTAATAACCACAATTCTACTCCTAATCTCAAACAAGGCAACATTATCCAAAGATTTTCTCCCTCAAGGCAAGCACCAACACAGCCAGAGCAGCACTCAAGGTACAAAGGTTCAAGAGGTCCGTTCTAACTCAACTAGTGAAGCTTGTCGTGAACACTGCCAGTGCAAGTGGTTTGATTCTCAATGTTATACACTCAATGTATTGTAAGACGATCCGGAAGA
>NC_079421.1:20408185-20413643 GCF_026213295.1 Gadus chalcogrammus | reverse complement strand
CC
The DNA here is from genome assembly GCF_026213295.1 of Gadus chalcogrammus. Classification (NCBI taxonomy): domain Eukaryota; kingdom Metazoa; phylum Chordata; class Actinopteri; order Gadiformes; family Gadidae; genus Gadus; species Gadus chalcogrammus. The sequence goes on along the minus strand of NC_079421.1, from coordinate 20,413,641 downwards.
CCTTCCTAAGGTGCACCTGCAGTGCACACAGGAAATGCAGGTGGACAATAAGGTAACGCACCATTGTTGACTGGTGTGTGCGTCGGCCAGTAAATACAAATAAAAACATTTTACGGCCGCTCATGCACGGCGGCGTTCTGATGCGGATCACGCAGATTCCGGTAGAACTAGAAAGCGGCCCTCTCCGCGGTGTGTGTGTGTGTGTGTGTGTGTGGGTGTGGGTGTGGTGTGTGGTGTGTGTGTGTGGGTGGGGGGTGTGTGTGGTGGTGGGGAGGGGGGGTTGTGTGTTGGTGTATTGTTTTGTGTGTATTCAAAACGGCAGCAGATAAGGCAGCGCAGGGCTGGTACAGATGACCGCATCTCCCCAGAGACCGGGAGAGGGACACGCACACACACACACACACACACAGACACACACACACACACACACACACACACACACACGCACAACCCACACACAAACATGCATACATGCTATGACGCATATTTATGATCTCTCTGGATGCGTGTTAATTATGTTTTGGTGTCCTCAGACGACCCCACCCCGGCTAGATACACACACATGCATGCACACATGCACACATGTTGCATGCAAACTCACTGAGGCACACGTGACTGCCCAGGGGATTCGAAACGTGAAGGAACAGCAGAAAGAGAGAGGGGAGGAGAGAGAAAAGAAAAAAGGGGGAGCAGAAGAAGGAGAGGGGAGGAGAGGTAATTCTAAAAGCTTTTTTGTTTCTCACTCAAAGCTCCTTCCAGTCACCAGCATTGAAATCCATCAAAGCAGTCTTTTACTAAAACTCTCTCCCCTCTCTCTCTCTCTCTCTCTCTCTCTCTCTCCGCTCCATCTGTTTCGCTCTCTCCTTCTCTTTCTCTCAGTGCCCCTTCCCGTCTCACTTCAGGGGAACTAAAAGAGAGCGAGGTAATGCATTAAGCACCTTCCTCTGACTCATCCTCTCAATGTCCTTTCGACTCCCCTCTGCCATCTCCTCTCCTCATCTCCCTGTCCAATCATACTCTCTGCTCCTCTCTGTTCTCCTCTGATCCGTCTCTTCTCCCCTCCAGAACTCATTCTCCTCTGCAATCCCCTCTCCCCTCTCAAATATTCCCTCTCTCCTCCCGTTTCTCTTCCTATTCCCATACCTTTTCCCTATTTCCCTCCCTCTCCCTTTATCTTCTGCATTCCTCCACCCGTTCCCTTGCTCCTTCTCCTGGTCCCCCACCTCCCTCATCTCCTCTCCTCTCTCATCTCCTCTTCCCTTTCTCCTTTCCGACACACAGCCTCTCCCTCCTGCCCCCTCACCCCTCCCCTCTCCGTCATGCCGGTATATCTGCTGATACGCAGTGTACACATGAAGGTGACACTGTTCTCGGGGCCTCAAGGACAGATCCGCACCAAACGGGAGGGAGAACGTGCCGGGATGCAGTATGACATACAGCTGTGTAGCTTAGCATAGCGACAGAGCAGCTATAAATACACAGGCGCGAGCACTCTCGCATGCTACGTCCTTGCTCTCGCTCACTCTCTGTTCCCACGGCAGCTCAAGAGTCAAAGTGTAAAGGATGAAAAATCCTGAGAGACACACAAGCCGAACATCAAGACTTCAGAGGGAATCAGCCATGCTGGATCAATATGGGGATATGTGACCTCTTGCTTGATTGATTTCCTGGGAATGTTAGCGCTGGAGAATATGAGTGTGCGTTTCTACTTTGCCTTAGAGAATCGGGGAGCATTTCCTAGGCATGATGAGGCTAAAGCCCCGAAACACAGGCAAACAATCAAACGACTTGATAGGCTGTCCAACTGATGTTGAACCTGGACATTTAGACAGGGTGCAATTAATAGAGCACATGCAATCTGTGGGCGTTGAGCCCACACATTTAGAGCCATTAGTCTTAGGGGCGGTCAAATATTGACCTGTGAAGTACTTTGAGACTGTAATGACATAAAACAGTCTCCAATGAAGTATCAAGATCATATAGTGTACAACTTAGCAAGACGCCATAACCCACAAACATTATTTCTATGATATTTTGCTGCATGTAAGAGCAAGGCTTGCTGCCGCACTGGCTGAGGAGGGTTTCAGTAGAACTCGTACAAGTCGGTCAATACTGCTGCATTTTTAGAAGACCTGTTCACTATTTTAGCTCAGGGCGGCTTTTGGGGGGGCAGTGCTGGACTCCTTGATGCCTCACCGTGTGTTCATCTCTGTGCACCGGCTTCCCGATGGTTTGCTACGATGCAGTGCAACGCCTCGCCCCCCGGCAATCAATGTGTCCGGGGAACCGCAGCTCAAATAACTGCTAAATAAAACATTTATAGTCTGACGTCTCTCTACTTTGACCCTCATTACGATGCCCTATTCTCCAGGTATGAGGTCAGTTTAACGTAAGGTGCGTCATTTCGCCACACAGAAGCAAAAAAAGCAAGTGATTGCAAATTCATCTGCAGTACTGGTGACATACAGACGCTGCGTGTTGCCACCCCTAGAGTCAGCAGAGTGGAAAATGCTAATCTCCAGTCCTCGACGGAAGTGTTATTCCCTGGTGTCAGTCCCTCTGAGGCAGGGGACAGGCTAACCTTTACAGCTACTAGAGCCAAGGCTTCTCACTCACTCACCGGGATTGCAGGCACACACGAACGTGCCCACATTTTAAAGCAAAGATTCCCCTTTGTGTCTTTTTCAAACTTGAATTATATTCAAGTCAGTGTAGCTTAACTGTCCGAGCATAGCGAGAACATGGGAGAGTGGTTTGGATTCTCTCTGGGGCGGCAAGCATGATAAGATCATCATGTGCTCACGCTATAGTAAGATGCTTTTGCACAAAAGTGTCCAACAAAAGGCAGATGATAGTGTGTTCCCGGACAGCATATTCTGCGTTGGAACCCCAATGTCCTCAATCTACCACCTCTAAAGTTGCATTACATGAGGTGGAGGTGAGGGGGGGGCAGCCGAGAGAAGACCTCCAACGCTTGCTAGGACACACACAGTGTCAGGTTGCTGACACTGTGTGTGTTTGATCCGGACTACAACCAGTCTAAAGGGTAGAGAGACCCAGAATTATGCCGATCACAGGACAGGGCGTGCACATGCACTATCACATGCTGTCACATACTGTGCTTGTGTGCCTGTGCGTGTGTGTGTGTGGATGTGTGTGTGTGTGTACAATGACAGCAGATGTCCTCACTCTGCAGGTTGTCCTATCCATCACTGTCACAGGCCGGCAGCACACAAATACACACACACTAGCACACCCACACACAAACATCTCCTAGAGATGAAGGAGTGCAAGCAGAAACACACCATGAATACCAAGAAGACAAAAAAAATGACTAGACATTAATATCCAAAGATGCTGCTTACCCTAGCCTATCCTACCCTAGCCTAGCGTAGTGGGCTCAAGCTCATCGAGGTCAGTGGAACACACACACACACACACTCTCTCTAAACCTTCATACAGTCCATATGTGATGCATGAAACCTTCTGCAAGGTTGACAACTGCTGCAGAGCGGATGAGACACAACATCCATCTTGCTTATTTGTGTGGAAGTGCTGTGCCAGAAAGCTAGACATTTATTTATTGTCAGGGTGATATGAAACCCCTCGCTATGCACACCACACACACACCCAAACACAGATATATGTTTAAAGGTCTGTGATATGAGTGTTGATGACACAACAACCTAGAGTCGAGGATATCGGCCAAACAAAGGGCACTTTAACGATGATTCGGGAATCATCGTTATAGTTCCGCCTGTGAATTGCTAGTGCCTGCCAACAGAGTTCCCAATCAATAAAAATTACCCGAATTACACTTTTTGTTATGAGCCAACTTCACTTTATAACACCACAAACAATGACACCAGATGCTTCGACAAAAAAATAATGGGATACCCAGTGATTTTATTAAACCTGTTACTCTCTTCCCTGGGCTGTGTAGAGAAATCCGTTGCACTTCTTATTTTTAGTTTTTGTTGTCGGCTAAAAAAAGACAGCCACTGATCAAAAAGGCTCGCCTGGTTTTCTGAAGGGCAATTGCCCAAGGGTGACCTCCAACACTTCTCTTCTGGGGCCAGATGCATTGTGGGAGGTCTCCGAGGCTGCTATTCTGCTGTGACGTTTTGTCCCCCCCCCCCCGCCAAGAACACTTTTCAAAAGCATAAAAACTAAAGAAAATAAAGTTGTCAAAATGCTAAAAGATTCATGACGATTTTAGTCTGCCATTTATTTTTAGTTTATACATTGGTTCGGAAGTATCTGAAGAACTCAAACACCTTCATTTAAAATGTCCCTCCAGGGGGAAATCCATCCCAGGACAATTTTCATATCAACCAAGGAAATGCTTTCATGACAACTTCTGTGTGGCAGAGAGACGCCGGTCCTGTGGCGGCCTCGGCACGAGGGTCATGTGACTCGACAGACAATATGCCTCTTCGGACCACAGGATGCCGACTATTATTAGAGCGTCCTCATAAATATTTTACAGTGCTCAACGGACAACCGAGATAGCACACACACACAGACACACACACACACACACATATATATACAGCTTACATATATCTATACATACAGCTTGTTCTGTATTTGTATGCATAAATGCAACAAGCATTCCAAAAAAGACACACACACACACACACACAACACTGACACACCCACACACACACACACACACACACACACACTTGCATATACCCACAGCAAGATACAGATATCTACAAATATAAAAGTTATACTACTGCGGTCACTGTAGCATTGATTAACTGATTAATTCTGCAAAGATACCCATTAGCAAGGCACAAAACCAACCCTGCCAAGGTTATGGGTGAGAGCGGTGAGGTATATAATAGTCTGGCATGTTAAGAAGCCCATGCTAGGCTACGTGGGACATGCTATACTTAGGCTAACCTTTCTTTGCAATGGGGAAAGATATTTACACACAAATATAAATCATGGGTAGGGGTGGGCTAACATACTTCGCAGGCCCTTGAAGGACATGCGATGAGGATCAAAGACACAAGCGCTCTAACACGACCACAAATAATCACTCTTGTCGTGCATTGGCACACACACAGACACACACCCTGGCCAAACAGAACCACAACACAGGAATATGTTTACTTACACCCCGGCCAAAGGACAACATTAAAATACAGCATGTAAACTGTGTGTGTGTGAGGGGAAACACAATGAACAAGGGCTTGGAAATGGGACTGCAAGTCCAGTCAGAACAAACGAGTTGTCGGTTTGAATCCCTCATTGGTCGGTCTGAATCCCCCTTAAAGCATGGCCACAATCCTTCTGCGCTTTGCGTGCATTAGATTTAAAGTCACACCAGTTTAATTATTCACTTCATGCTTGTTCTGCTCATTTAACCCTTAACATCATTTAATATCAACGGATCTGTTTGGTTTAGAACTTGAAATAATTATTGTATTTTTATTGTCTTTTAG
>NC_079421.1:20398185-20403185 GCF_026213295.1 Gadus chalcogrammus | reverse complement strand
GAGAGAGAGTAGAGAGAGAGAGAGAGAAGAGAGAGAGAGAGAGAGAGAGAGAGAGAGACAGAGAGAGAGAGAGATTGACAGAGAGAGAATGAGACATGGACGAGAGAGAGACGAGAGCCGAGAGAGCGATATGAGAGATGAGATGCGTACAGAGAGAGAATGAGAGACATGGACAGAGAGAGAATGAGAGAGTGAGAGAGACTTAGCGGCTCCAGCAGGTTTGACACGGAGCGGATGTGAAGAAGTGTGTCCAGATTGTTGATGATGTAGCGGGTAGCAGAGAGAGGCTGTCCACACACACAAACACACACTGAGAAGCACACAGACACACACACACACACACACCTAGAGACTATCACTACATGCAGTACTTAATGACTACTGATATCATTAATAAAATATGAATATTACCAAAGTTAAGAGTACTCAATGTAAACAGTATGCAGCACTCTACACAAAGTGAGAAAAAAGTAATTATTCTTTATTCTCACTTCATAAGTCTAATACTGTAACAAATACACTATTGTAGTTTACTAGTTTACTGTAGTTTACTGTATGTAGTTTACTGTATGTAAACTACATCAGATAGATACACAAAACTGTCGCAGTTCTCCGGTACCTTCGTGCGACGTGCAGTACCGAGCCAAGAGCCCTGTACTTGTGTTTTGAATATGTGTCAAGGCTGGTAGTGAAAGGGGAACCTGAATCTCTGAAAGAGATTTCAGATCAAACATAGCAGGAAGGAGAACTGTCCTGGTGCCTAACAGACGGTTAATTAGCTTTCTCTACAATCAGAGGACCTCATTAGTCTAACCAGTAGAACGCCACAGAGGAATTACACTAAACTGGGATTTCTGTGCTCTTCACCCACAACGATGTAAACAACACCCAGACACACGTGCATATACTTGCCACCTTGCACACACCCACATTCTACCGCAACGTTTGCCAAGATATTTAGACACATGTATTGCTCTCCCTACACACGCATCTATGCACACACACACACACATATGCGTGACGACGGTACATGTGTTTATTCCTGCATTGCATCATGGCCATGTTTGTAATTGTAAGGAGTGAAAATAGAAAAAGTGGGAGCGGATAAAGAAGGAGAAGGTGGCAGAAAAGAGAGAGGTGGAATGGGCTGCATACTTACAGTATTAGCCAGGCTCTGGTGTGTGTGTTGTGTGTGTGTGTGTGTGTGTGTGTGTGTGTGTGTGTGTGTGGTGTGTGTGTGGTGTGTGTGTGTGTGTGTGTGTGTGTGTGTGTGGTGTGTGTAGTGTGTGTGTCAAGCTTCCGTAGTCATGGTGGTATGGTGCTCTACAGTCACGCAAGGCAGGAGTCCAACAGAAAATAGGTCAATGAGGAGCGTTAGACAGGGAGAGAGAGAGAGAGACAGAGAGAGAGAGAGAGAGAGAGCAAGAGAGAGAGCTCAAATTAGGAAAAATTAAAGGGAATAGAATTGCAAAAAAGGAAGGATGAGAAATTGAGGCAGAGAGATAACGATTGTGAAAGAGACCACCAAGGATGAGCAATCAAAGAGGGAAGAGAGAGTGGTAATTAAAACATTGAGAACCGAAGTTAAACAGACAGCCAGCCATCCAACTAATCAGTCAACTAACCAACACACAAACCAATCAGAAGCCAAGCCAATATACCAGCAAGCCAAAAAACGCAACGGAAAAAGACTAGACTCAATCTAGAAGCACGTGTGTGTGTGTGTGTGTGTGTGTGTGTGTGTGTGTGTGTGTGTGTGTGGTGTGTGTGTGTGTGGTGTGTGTGTGTGTGTGTGTGTGTGTGTAGTGTGTTTGTATGTGTCTGTGTGTAACCCCAATACAATATACAATCCCAAAGGATGTTTGGGGAGGAATCATACACACTCACACCCCCCCCACACACACACACACACACAACCCACCCCACACACACACAAGTAGATGGAAAATTCCTCTCCCACTGTGTACAGGTAAGGGCTTGCTGGGAGCTTTGTGGCCCTGGATGACTCACACACACACACACACACACACACACACACACACACACACACACACACACACACACACACACACACACACACACACACACACACACACACACACACACACACACACACCTTGGCTCTTGTCAACACTGGTAGCAACGTAATATTTTGGAACAGAAGGAGACATCATAAACAAGGCCTGTTTGGTTAATTAATTTCTCATTACTCTTGATACATATTGAGGATATAAGAGAAGAAGCCTTCGTTTAGAGTGAACACCATCGTAGTTTGTGATTGGTCGGTGATCTCAATCCGGTGTCCTGCCTCACTATGCATGCTCAGGGATTAAACATCTCTCTATCAAATATCAACCTTTCATCTAGTAGATATAATTTGATCTGGTACTCAAATGTTTGCAGACTTACATTTAGCAAATGTGTCTGTTATATCATTGTGCTGTCAAAGTAAATACAAAAACTTGATGTAACCGGCGTAACCGCTCAAAATACCACATACCCTAAAACTGTCGGAATCTCTTAAAGAAAAAGGAGGGAGCTGAACCGTGTGACCGTCATAAACTGAGATTCTACACAGCCTGATACATGCGCACACACAAGCACACACACACGCCCCCCACCGACCTCAGGCTTATCCCTATCCCAGTAAAGAATCACTCGTAATCAAACACTGTAATCCTCCTGGATTATTTCAGAATAGTATAACACACAGAAACGCATGCATGCACACACATGTTCAAATGTGAGTGCATGGGTCTTCTATTCGTAAGAGAAGGCGCCTACCAGAAAACCCAAACTGTGGCTTTGTCCTGTGTGTGTGTGTGTGTGTGTGTTGTGTGTGTGTGTGGTGTGTGTGTGTGTGTGTGTGTGTGTGTGTGTGTGTGTGTGTGTGTGTGTGTGTGTGTGTGTGTGTGTGTGTGCATAGGTAGGTATATGTGAATGTGAATGAGTATCTGTGTGTTTGTCAACAGAGTGATGATGTACAGACTCCCTGGATGCACGCCCACTTCCAGTGGCCAGACATTATCACCAGCCCGATCAACACGCAATCCAGTAACCTGCCAAGAGCAACACACACACACACACACACATACACAATACTCACACTCACTCACGAGTCACGACACTGAGCGAAGCCTCTTCCTCTTGTCTATTGCTGGGTCTAAACAGTGTTGACCTATGCCTGCCAAGATATTATCTCGTACAACACCTATAAAATAGTAGTATTGTTTTATTCATCATTGATCAAACAGCTGTTGACTATAAGCATATGACCTTTTGTTTTTGTGTGTTTATTAAATGTGTAAAATAGTGCAAGTATGTGTCTATAGAATGCTTGGCATGAGTAGCGCGCGCGAGTGCGTGCGTGCGTGTGTGCGTGCGTGTGTGAAGTGCATGTTAGTGCTGCACGATTTGGTGAAAAAGTCATATTGTGATTATTGTGGACAATATTGCGATTGCGATATAATAAACAAATGGTGTCATGAGTCTACTTGCTTGGTTATCAAGGAAAATGCACACAGATTACTGATAATTTATTATTAAATCGCAGCCTTTTGCGGTTATACAATTGCAAAGGCTGATATCGCGATGGCGATTCGATTGATCGTGCAGCACTAGTGTATGTGTTGTGTAGTGTGTTTGTTTTGTTTTGTGTATATGTTGTGTGTATGTGTCACATGACAAATGGGCCCTACAAGTGTTGACAGTATCAATACAGCAACAGAGATGCTTTAATGAATACAAATCATGAGCAAAGGTTAGCTAAGGACAACTTCACTCCCCCAACACACACACACACACACACACACACACACACACACACACCACACACACACACACACACACACACACACACACACACACACCACACACACACACACACACACACACACACACACACACACACACACACACACACACACACAAACGCACACGTGCGCAAACACACGTATATACACTGTCACCACATCCTCCTCGAATGATTGAATTCTCAGCTGATAAAAGACACACATCTGAGAAAGCAAACACACACACACACAGTCATTCATTTATTTAACCTTAAATCTGATCAATATTTATTTGTGTTGTTTTGAATTCAGACGTGAGCCAGGAAAGGTGGTGGGGAATCTGTATGCAAAGCAGGCTCTCCTGCTCTCTCCACTGCAGCAAGGCATGCTGGGAAAATTAAACAGCAGTTTACACAACTAATGCTACAGACTAGAGTTCTGCCATATTCACCATCACCACACTGGCCAACCTCTTTGGATCCTCCCCCAGAAAATGATCACCGACTTAATGTCCTGAAGTGAATATTGAAAGGTGTGAATCACAAAATGAGAAGTAGACAGAACATTTGCTTTAAGGAAAAATGTATTACCAAAAATATGAATATATATTTATGTATTTATCCGCAAATTCCATGGAATATATACTATACAGTAGGCTATACTGTATTCATAAAAGAAATCATCCTTATGCATTCAACATAATCCATGTAATATATAAATCCGATACTTTTCTGTTTCTTTTTCTTGAAAATGCAGCGTTTTATCCCTCTGTTCATTGCCTTATGACTCTGACCTCTGACCCCCAGAGGGTTGCGGTGTGATGTGTCAAGAAGGCTGAAGGAATAGCGGTTGTTGAAGGGTCACACTTGACAGACATGTGTTTAATAGAAGCGTATTAATCATTTAATAACGCAGTCCCCGCCATCAATGACCAGCACTTTATTAAATGGTCGTAGCAACGGCCCCTCGTGTGAGCAAACAGCCTGATGTAGCAGATGAGGAATCACCGTGCAATTAATTATTGAGAGCTCTCTTACCTACCGTTGCCCAAATACACATGTATGCGCTTGCGCACGCACACACACACACACACACACACACACACACACACACACACACACACACACACACACACACACACACACACACACACACACACACACACACACACACACACACACACACACCCCGAGTGCTGATCCTTTGAGC
>NC_079421.1:20388185-20395685 GCF_026213295.1 Gadus chalcogrammus | reverse complement strand
AAACATATAGTAGGCTATCCAGAGTACCGACACGACCTGTCAAAATGTTATATGCATAGCTCATACACGTCAATATTTCCCGGTGGGAACTTTGCCCCTTTGGGGAACAGTTTTGAGGATGGTGGTGAATTACCATGCCTTGTGGCAATCATCATTTGCGATGATCGTTTCAGATTCCCCTCCTCGGTCGGTGAAGTACTACTTCGTTATTCACGCTTATTTAAACAGGAATTTTCGCAGCAGCGTTTACGTAGATGGTGTCCGCACGTGACTGCTGCGAATTATAAATAACCGATGGCGACAGCGGGTCCAACGAGCACAGCCACACTCCATGCACGCATAGACTCTAACGCACAAACAAACAACACCAAATTAATGAATCTGCATAGGTGACAATAAGCTCCCGTTTGAAAGTGAAATCGTTGGGACTATTTAAAAAAAAATATATATCATTGCTGCATAAACGCACGGATCGTTCATGTGATGCGTGAATATGTGTTTACGGCCGTTTCTCGGCTGAAGGCTTTGAAGATCATTTGCGAGTCGATCCCGTTTTTAAACCAATCAAGTGAACAGCAGTTCAACTGTCACTCCACCACGAGCCTACTACTCAACGCCGGACTGTGCCTGCAGCACACTTGGCTGCTACGTAACGACCTCGTCTGGTGGCGATACGCAATCGATTACAAAAGGTAAATCGCGTGAAGTTTCCCCGCCTTGACCAAATCATTTGACTAGATCTCACCCGTACTTCTATCCCTCTGTTGTGGACAGTGTGGGAGATGTCCTCTTTGATACCTGATCAATTGGGTTCGACATTGTATCTGGGAGTTAAACTTTGAGACCTGGAGGGATCGAATGACTCCCCGGTGTGTCGCCTCCCTCCTCTACCTAAGCCCCGCATGCCGTATGGTTGCAAGCGGCTTACTCTGAGTGGAAATCCACCGGGTGGATAATTACACCACCTCACCTAGTGTCTGAAACGGGGCAGTATGCATAAACCATCCGCCGTCGTCCGCTTCAAAATACCCCCATCGCTGAAAGGTCGATAGCCCAAAAGCCTACTGCAGCAAAGCACGACGCAACTAAGCTATGTTCCTTGCACTTAACACAAACAGCCCAATGAGAAAATCATATTTTTTGACAGTTGTCCAGCCCCTATAACTTCCACAGTCCACACCACTCCACGTGCCGGTAACTGCGGTCCACGCAAGCACGGCATACAAACTTCCTCCGATAGCGCCAAAAGTTTTAAAATCCTCTCCTTTGCATAGTAAATCAACCCAACTGACACACAGCGAAAGCCCCGGGGTTAACGCCACGAAGTGTGTGTGTATTCGTTATATTTTCGTTTGAACACGTTGCCACACCAGGCATGCTGATGACAATTCCTCCAGAGGTCCACGTGAAAGCCAGACGTCAAGACCACAGCGGTGGAGCTCAACGCACCGGCTCTGAGATGCTGCCGACAGCCGCTCGCAAGCCCGCGTTAAACCATTGATCACCGGCGGCACGGCGGTAACGTACAAAAAACGAATACCGCCACGGATAGCCCAAGACCCACTCTTGTGAAAAGACGTAAATTCTTACCTGACTGTCAGAGTTTTCTGTCAAGTAATTGAAGACAAAGGAAGAGAGTTCCTCATCTAATAGTGAAGCGCAGTCCGCCATCTTCCTCTCATGAATGAGAGCCGGGGAGTCAGAGTCTGGAGTATAGCAGGGGAGCGGTTGGCGGAGTACCCGCGGAGGCCAGCAGAGGACGCCGCGAACGCTCAGCTCAACATCACCACAACCACCCGCAACCCCCCCAAAACACACACACGTAACAGTGATTACTACCTGTGCTAGCGTGTTATTGTTTCATCATAGCCTGAAGTATGAGAAGTATGTAACCAGGCGAAAGGAAGAGAGAGATTTGTTAGAAAAAAAACAAGGAACCGGCTCGTTTAAATGTTTGACGCAGTTTAGCCTTTATTATTTATGAAGACACACAGACTTGTAGTTATGAGGGATGGACAGATTGGGTGCGGTGGTGGTCTGGCAATAAAAAAAAAGAAAAACGAATCTCCAATCAAATATTCTAATTAAAACCATAACAATCTGTACCCCCAGAAGTTTGTCAAATGTGGAATTTACACTGTCACAAACAATCAATGAAATGCCATAGCTGTGAAATGTCAGTTGCTTATTCACCTCAAAGTGTATTTAGTTGAGCCAAACCTCCCGAAAAGTAGAAAGCTAGCCTATTGGCTCAAGTGCACACAGGCAACACTCTAATAAACTGCTTGCCTAGTTAACCGACAACCGTTTGAAAACCACTAAATCCTCTCTTTTAAGTCTAATATTAACCAGACCGTGACTCGTTGACGTCTGTTAATAATAGACCTGCTTAGAGTCAGGTGGCTAGCACAACAGGCTAACACCTAAGCATGTACACACCACACAACGCACACACACACACACACGCACGCACGCACGCACACACAAACACAATGTCATCGATGACAAAACAAAACGCACGCACAAAATACACATCCAATGCAGCTATACAACCAGACACACACACACACACACATTGTGCACACGTGTGGTGCAGTGCAGTAGGGGCCTGTGGTGTGGCAATATGAGGGCTTCTCTGTCTGCTGCAGGTGTGAGCGTCTGTACCAGGCCGTCCGTGCACAAGTGTCTGTGCACAGCATGGACAGTAATAATAGACCTCAGCATGTCTTTGAAGGGCTGCCTGACACTCTGACCTTAATACCCGCTGTGTGTGTGTGTGTGTGTGTGTTGTGTGTGGTGTGTGTGGTGTGTTGTGTGTGTGTGTGGTGTGTGTGTGTGTCGTGTGTGTGTGTGTAATCTGTATGTGTGCTGTGCGTGCACCTGCGTGGCAGACTGACTGAGGGTGTGCACGTGTGACAGTGAGAGTATCTGCTTGTACCTGCGTGTGCATGTGTGAGACAGAGAGCCTGAGAGTTTGAATGTGTCGCTGTGGTTGTAGTGAGTGTGTGTTTTTTGTGCATGTGTGGGTGTGTGTGTCGCAGAGAGCCTATGTTTGCTTGGGAGGGTGTGGGTGGAAAGGAGTGTGTTTTCTTAGAGAGAGAGAGAGGAATCAGAGAAGAGAGAGAGAGAGAGAGAGAGAGAGAGAGAGAGAGAGAAGCTGCATGTTGATCTACATCCACATGTGTTATGTGTGTGCCAGAATTTGTGTGTGTGTGTGTGCGAGCGTGTGTGTGTTTGGAATATGTGAGTGAGTGTGTGCATGCATGTGTGTGTATGACTATGTCTGTGTGTTTATTAGAATAATAGGATTGCTATTTCTGACTATTGTTTGCCCAGATACACATTATTAAATGTCCTTAAATGATACATTATCTGGCCTGTGTCAACTCATTCGTTGCACGATACTACCTGTTCTCAAAGGTAGTGAAGCATTCGATGTAGTTATTAAAACATTAAGCCATGAGGCTTAGTTAATAATTAAGCTACGCAGGGAGCAGAATCCTTAGACCTGGTAATGTTAGCAACTCACTAAACACTAGTATTGCCTTAACATAGTTTTAATAACGCATCACACAGGGAGGGAGTCCAGCCACAACTCCTCTCGTTGGTCAAAGTGAGGTCAAACACACTATCAAATCAAGTCAATCCCCATTTTAAAAGATATGCATCTGAGGGGAATTTATAACCGACTAATAATCACAATTCTACTACTAATCTCAAACAAGGCAACATTATCCAAAGATGTTCTCCCTCAAGGCAAGCACCAACACAGCCAGAGCAGCACTCCAAGGTACAAAGGTTCAAGAGGTCCGTTCTAGCTCAACTAGTGAAGCTTGTCGTTAACACTGCCAGTGCAAGTGGTTTGATTCTCAATGTTACTCAATGTATTGTAAGACGATCCGGAAGATAGCCTCGACCCCATGAAGGGCCAAGATAGTAATGTAGTGGCCACGGTCAGACTCCCATCCAAAAGATACTGGTTCAATTCCCAATGTCCAGGGCCTGAGCTGTAGGCATCCTTCCTTCTTCAAGATGACCCATACCTGCTCCATGGAGGTTAGGATCTTAGGCCATGTTTATACAAAGCAGGGTATTTAGAGAAACAAATATTTCCCCCACCCAAAAAATAACATTGTGCACACAACATTGTTTTTCAAAAAAGTTGTAATTTACATCCACATAAATACGCCATCGAGCGCCATTATAACTATGCCAAACTTATGGGCGGCAGTGTAGGGAAAAGGACAAAACCATGCAAACCAATCAGAATCCTCAGAATCAACAGCAACGAATAACACGTGCGACTTCCTGTTCCTTTCAAATCAATGGCGCTCGCATGGCGTTAAGCATTTTCTGGCACATAATGTTACACTTGAGAACCTAAAACCCAGTTTCCCCCAGTTGAAACGACAACTCAGAACCGGAGTTTTTAGAAATAATCGTTTTCTGTGATAAAAAACAGGGTTTTCGTGTAAATGAGAGGCCAAACCGCGTGGAAATATCTGCGTTTTCCCTTCGTGTAAACGGGGCCTCAGTCTAGTGGGTATTTTAACTCCAGATGAAGGATGAGTTCCGAGTTCAATCCGTCTACCTGTATGGATCCTTGATCAAGATGCTCTAACCCCTACCCCCTATCATTAATTGGATACAAGTCCCTTTGGATAAAGGTGTCTGCTACATGACAAAATTATGAACTAGCATCAATGTAGACCAGACATTCCCTAGTGGGCCTATTCTTCAAACCAGTGATAGTGAAGCAGGAAGCCGGGAGTGGTAAGCCTCTAGGCCAGCTGGTATGTAGTCGCCGGTCACACTGGAATGCTGCCCATCTAAGAAGGATGTTCTATATTTATCCCACGCTGGCACACTGTCACATGCATTAGTGGAGTACAATCTTAGCCAGGGAGGCTGCTGGTCTATGCCACGCAGACAGGGTCAGGGACAGATAGACAGACAGACAGGCAGACAGCTAGACGTACCTGGGGACAGACAGGTACAAAGACAGGAAGATGGAGAGACAGAATGATCGTTTGGATTTGATAAATATGTTGTCCCATGGATACTAATTATCCTTGCGCATTAGCTAGCTATCCAGCTAGCCAGTTGTCCAGCCAAACTTAATCATAAAACCAACTCAATCATACACATACACACAAACACACACACTATCATTCACTCACAAACTCATTCACTCACAAACTCGTTCACACTCACACTCTCTCTCTCTCTCTCTCTCTCTCTCTCCTCACCCCTTACTCGCTCCCACACACACATCGGTCAGCCAATCCGGACCTTTGCCCTAGTCCCCAAAGTAGTTCAGTATCAGGTGCACGTGATTCTGTGTGTGTGTGTGTGTGATTCTGTGTGTGTGTGTGTGTGTGTGTGTGTGTGTGTGTGTGTGTGTGTGTGTGTGTGTGTGTGTGTGTGTGTGTGTGTGTGTGTGTGTGTGTGTGTGTGTGTGTGTGAGAGAGAGCGAGACATTCAAATGTGGTTGTTTATTAAGCATGTTGGGATTGACATGCACGGCCCTACAATGAGCGTGATCGTTCATGAGAAACAGCTTGTTTGGTACTCAGAGGGAGGCACAGATCGGCGGGTTGCCGGTGGAGCTTCAGGGTATGAGGCTCAAGGTCACTCTTAATGGGCGGCCCTCCAAGCTGCCTGTGTAGTCACGATTATAATTGATGATATGAACTGGCCCAGTGCCAGCCACTGTGCCCCAGTCAGCAAACCCTTTAAGAAAGCTGGTGGTGATGGTGGTGGTGGAGCAGCTCAACAGCTGCTCCAGAGAGTTTAATATCCCCACTGTGTTCTCACATACTGGCTGGCTTAGGCATTCGGGTTCAGCGCCCTCTCTGCCTTTCTGTATTGAGGCCTTGTGTCTGTTTTTATAGGTCTGTTGGTCGGTGTTTTTCCACAGCCGTTGTTCAAAGTGTCTGGGGTTGGGCCTCTTTTTGCGTGGAGCATGCACACTTTTAAGAGGAGGGGCCTCGGCGGACCTTTAATGATAACCTTCAACCAGGGTTTCATGGCTCCATTCATTTTCTGCTCTCCTCAGAGCGGTATAGACGAGGTACGTTGCAAAGAGCATGGAAGCTTTGTGTTACCATCCGAGCGGCGAAAATCAAAGAATCTATGAAAAACTTGAAGCTTCAGTTTAGTGTGTGCGTTGAATTGTGTTATCCTTTTTCTTTTTTATACTTGCGTCATAAAGCTCTGGTTTGAACAGGGTTGAAAAGGGTTTGTTTGTTTTGGAGCACCAAACCTCCCTGCTTCGTTTTCCTGTTCGCTCTGTTTGTGAACCATTAGTATAAGTACAGTAGAAATACAGTATTTGTATAAATACATCTGTATCCATAGACATACTCTATAGAAACACAGGTGAGTACATACAGGTATATATTTTCCCTATGTATGTATCCATACAGTATATGTACATAATAACATTTCATACACATTTCATTGACACATTGCTCTTGCTCTCTCCATAATGGACTCGTGCCCAGCGTTCACTTCCCTTTTCTGATGGTTCCGTGACCCCCTGTGAGGATGACATCACGTGTTCAAGCTGACACAAGCGCATGGAGGTGGGAGCTGACGCGTGGGGGTCCCATCGTCCACAGATCTGCCCCTGTTTTGATCCCCGGCCCCCATGGGAAATAGGATAAAGTGGGTGGGTGATTGACAGCTGTGGTGTAGTGGGGAATGTTTAGTGGGGGGACTGGGTTAGGGTTAGGCGTCATCGAAAACGAATCCCGCGTGCACCGCACTAGTCGCAAACGCACGCACCGATTCAGAAGAGGTTTGAGGCTTGTTTCTTGCGGAAACTGTAGGAAACTAGCTAATCTCAATTTTAAAAAATCAACTTTAATAATAAGGAGAGAGACGTTATTATGAAATGATAAACGAAAGAAAGAAGAAGGAAAATGGAAAGAAATTGAGATGTATGCTTTGGATAAAAGTGTCTGACTCTGCTAACACAAATTACGAATGAAGATCTGCATTGTCTGCCAGGAAATGTTCTCAAGCCTTCAGTTTATGAATTGATTTCAAAGGTCATAAATGGTTCAAATGGACGAAAAAAAAACATGAAGGGAAATCAGAGGAGATCTCCAGTGCGTCGCTTGGAGCGTTGACTCATCCTCAGAGTCCTGGAGCATCCTGCAGTCTCTCTATATTTAGTGTGGATATCTTCTATCTTTAGCCCTCCTGTCTTCCTCATCCTCCCCTAAACTCACACACTCACCCACTCACTCCCGATCTTCCTGCCTAACCTTCCCCCCTCCACCCCTCACTTTATCTCTCAATAACCGTTAACTCACACACTAACACTGAAGGCTGAAGTTATGGTATCCATGTCGACGCAACGCAATGACACCCGGACGCTCCAACGCAGTCGTGAAACCTGTTTTGGTTCCGAGTCGGGTTTTAGTTAGCGGACCAGCCCCAGCCCTTGCTGCTGCGCCTCGAAGGTTACTATTTTTAGGATGTGCACGTCAG
>NC_079421.1:20378185-20383185 GCF_026213295.1 Gadus chalcogrammus | reverse complement strand
GCACACATACACACAAACACACATGTGCACACGCACAACCACACACACACACACACTCATACACACAAAAATAAATAATTCAACAGAGAGAGACAGACAGACAGACAGACAGACAGACAGACAGACAGACAGACAGACAGACAGACAGACAGACAGACAGACAGACAGAGAGAGAGAGAGAGAGAATAAGGTTGAGAGAGGAAGAGAGTCCCACTCTGTAGTTTAAGGACAGTTTTGTGTAGGTTTACTATTATCTGGCATTTTGTCTTGTGAGCTTTGTTTGTCTGTGTGTGTACAAAATGTACAGAGGGCATGATTTAGAAGCTGGAATCGTACCATAGGATTCATTCATTCATTGCTTGTCATGATCAAATATATACAAACGCTGTTACAATGAGATACTATTTCCTCATAACAATTTGGCGGTCTTTGGTTGATTAAGGTTTGTTAAATGACCTCATCACTCGACTACAAGAGAAAAGAGCCAAGGCAGCAGGCTGCATCTCACGGGCTCTCTCCTTATCATTCACCCTTCCATTCTGTATGACCCTCGAATTTTCATTCAACAGTTTTTTCCTTGCCAAAACGTTACTTCAAATGAAACTGTCGATCGAGACAATGTATTAGCTATTCTCCCTAAAGACTTTCCAATTTGAAAGCAGACTTCCGATTGGTTTCCATGAGGACACAGTCCTTAGGGTTCTATTCCTGAGCGGCCACCATAACAGCCGTACTGTTCTACTTCCGACGTCGGCCTTGTTCTACTGTATTTATCGGCGACATCTGCTTACATTTTAGGCTAACCCATGACCTGACTGGCTGCCAAAGCGGAGCTCAAGAAGTACATAAATGTCCACGCATAAACTATCTCTCCTCGAAGAGGCTAATGGAAACTTCTCAATCACAAGGGATTTCCTTAAGCATCGGCGGGGGAATGTCTACAAACCAAACCCCCATTCCCGGTCTTCAGGATATCACAACAAACGTGTTAAGTCCCTTATAAGGATAATCTCAAACTTCTACTTTTGGTGTTACACTGAAATGACCTCCCCCTCAGTGGGTCAGTAGGTGTAACTGCAGCTATTTCGGTAGACACCACCGATAACATGGACAAGATAAGAAAGAAAGCTGCCTAACCCTAACAATATGCCAATGGTTTTATTTCCTATAGGAAATGTCAAGAAAGACCAATTCCACTTATAAGAACAGGTGAGAACAGACCTGCTGATTGGCATTTCAAAGCAAATGAACCCATTTTATTACTGCATATATTTATTTGACTTAAACTTGGTCCCTAACAGAATGAATTGGCTGCTGGTTGGTTGGATATTAACTAAATATGCCAACTTAGGTGAAAGGTTGCTTTAACACAGACTCAGCAACACAACATGCTGACAAGGGACTATGTGTTGAAACATGATGAAATCCTTCAGGTTACTAATCACACACAGCCCACAGCTTCCAACTAATCCCTATCTGCACTTTATTGTTTCCTTGACTGGATTCGTTGGATGTTTTATTGAGCTTTGAAAGGCGTCTGTTGGGTCATTGGGTGGTTAGGGGCGATTAGGTCACCCCAGCTGATGCAATCGCTTGGATCAAATCAAATCAATAACAGGAAGTCATTAAACATGAAAACTTTCCCTCCGGTATGTCGGAGGCTTTTACTTTTGTCTTTTAATGCGAGCTGGGAAAATAAAATGAAACTGAAGAAAGACGATCACGATGGTTGTTACTGATTAACCTATTGAATAACTTTAAAACCAAATATGGTTTATATAAATAAATAAATAATAAAATAACATATTGGTTTTATTTTAAAATAAAATAAAACCAATATGTTCTAAAAAGATATGTGAATCATTGACTAATACAATGGTCTCAAAAGTTGTACAGTCGTGGCCAGCACTGATTGATTCATATTTTAATATGTGAATGTAGAAAAGTGTAGAGATGTTTATGCCGAATCCCATTTCTACCCCTTATCCCTTCCCCTTACCCTTCCCCTTACCCCTTCAAAACAAGGTGGAGGGGTAAGGGTAAGGGGTAAGGGGTAGAAATGGGATTGGGCCTTAATGTGTATGCCTGCTTTAATTTTTAATTTGCCTTTTAATAAAGAAGGGATATTTGGTGAAACATAAAAAAAAACCACACAGAGTAGATCAGATGGTTGTTGGTTGGTCTTATAAATCCCTGAATACGTTAATCAGTAGAAGGTTTTTCTTCGTTCTATGCCCCTGAATAAGTAAAGCAGTAGTAGGTTGTTCTTGGTTCTATTTCCCCTGAATAAGTGAATAAGTAGAAGGTTGTTCTTGGTTCTATTCCCAGAATAAGTAAAGCAGTAAAGGTTGGTCTTAGACTTCTACTGATTAACTTATTCAGGAGAATAGAACTAAGAGTCTTAGTTATATTCTCCTGAATAAGTTAATCAGTAGAAGTCTAAGACCAACCTTTACTGCCTTACTTATTCTGGGAAATAGAACCAAGACCAACCTTCTACTTATTCACTTATTCAGGGGAATAGAACCAAGAACAACCTACTACTGCTTTACTTATTCAGGGGCATAGAACGAAGAAAAACCTTCTACTGATTAACGTATTCAGGGATTTATAAGACCAACCAACAACCATCTGATCTACTCTGTGTGGTTTTTTATGTTTCACCAAATATCCCTTCTTTTATTAAAAGGCAAATTAAAAATTAAAGCAGGCATACACATTAAGGCCCAATCCCATTTCTACCCCTTACCCCTTACCCTTACCCCTCCCCCTTGTTTTGAAGGGGTAAGGGGAAGGGGTAAGGGGAAGGGATAAGGGGTAGAAATGGGATTCGGCATAAACATCTCTACACTTTTCTACATTCACATATTAAAATATGAATCAATCAGTGCTGGCCACGACTGTACAACTTTTGAGACCATTGTATTAGTCAATGATTCACATATCTTTTTAGAACATATTGGTTTTATTTTATTTTAAAATAAAACCAATATGTTATTTTATTATTTATTTTATTTATATAAACCATATTTGGTTTTAAAGTTATTCAATAGGTTAATCAGTAACAACCATCGTGATCGTCTTTCTTCAGTTTCATTTTATTTTCCCAGCTCGCATTAAAAGACAAAAGTAAAAGCCTCCGACATACCGGAGGGAAAGTTTTCATGTTTAATGACTTCCTGTTATTGATTTGATTTGATCCAAGCGATTGCATCAGCTGGGGTGACCTGATCGCCCCTAACCACCCAATGACCCAACAGACGCCTTTCAAAGCTCAATAAAACATCCAACGAATCCAGTCAAGGAAACAATAAAGTGCAGATAGGGATTAGTTGGAAGCTGTGGGCTGTGTGTGATTAGTAACCTGAAGGGATTTCATCATGTTTCAACACATAGTCCCTTGTCAGCATGTTGTGTTGCTGAGTCTGTGTTAAAGCAACCTTTCACCTAAGTTGGCATATTTAGTTTAATATCCAACCAACCAGCAGCCAATTCATTCTGTTAGGGACCAAGTTTAAGTCAAATAAATATATGCAGTAATAAAATGGGTTCATTTGCTTTGAAATGCCAATCAGCAGGTCTGTTCTCACCTGTTCTTATAAGTGGAATTGGTCTTTCTTGACATTTCCTATAGGAAATAAAACCATTGGCATATTGTTAGGGTTAGGCAGCTTTCTTTCTTATCTTGTCCATGTTATCGGTGGTGTCTACCGAAATAGCTGCAGTTACACCTACTGACCCACTGAGGGGGAGGTCATTTCAGTGTAACACCAAAAGTAGAAGTTTGAGATTATCCTTATAAGGGACTTAACACGTTTGTTGTGATATCCTGAAGACCGGGAATGGGGGTTTGGTTTGTAGACATTCCCCCGCCGATGCTTAAGGAAATCCCTTGTGATTGAGAAGTTTCCATTAGCCTCTTCGAGGAGAGATAGTTTATGCGTGGACATTTATGTACTTCTTGAGCTCCGCTTTGGCAGCCAGTCAGGTCATGGGTTAGCCTAAAATGTAAGCAGATGTCGCCGATAAATACAGTAGAACAAGGCCGACGTCGGAAGTAGAACAGTACGGCTGTTATGGTGGCCGCTCAGGAATAGAACCCTAAGGACTGTGTCCTCATGGAAACCAATCGGAAGTCTGCTTTCAAATTGGAAAGTCTTTAGGGAGAATAGCTAATACATTGTCTCGATCGACAGTTTCATTTGAAGTAACGTTTTGGCAAGGAAAAAACTGTTGAATGAAAATTCGAGGGTCATACAGAATGGAAGGGTGAATGATAAGGAGAGAGCCCGTGAGATGCAGCCTGCTGCCTTGGCTCTTTTCTCTTGTAGTCGAGTGATGAGGTCATTTAACAAACCTTAATCAACCAAAGACCGCCAAATTGTTATGAGGAAATAGTATCTCATTGTAACAGCGTTTGTATATATTTGATCATGACAAGCAATGAATGAATGAATCCTATGGTACGATTCCAGCTTCTAAATCATGCCCTCTGTACATTTTGTACACACACAGACAAACAAAGCTCACAAGACAAAATGCCAGATAATAGTAAACATACACAAAACTGTCCTTAAACTACAGAGTGGGACTCTCCCTCTCTCAACCTTATTCTCTCTCTCTCTCTCTCTGTCTGTCTGTCTGTCTGTCTGTCTGTCTGTCTGTCTGTCTGTCTGTCTGTCTGTCTGTCTGTCTGTCTGTCTGTCTCTCTCTGTTGAATTATTTATTTTTGTGTGTATGAGTGTGTGTGTGTGTGTGGTTGTGCGTGTGCACATGTGTGTTTGTGTGTATGTGTGCCTCTCTCACTGTTGTATGTTGACTCATAAGTTCATGTCATGAATTTGAATGTCATAGTAAATCCTCATGGTTTTGACTATACACACTCACCCATATCAAAACACCCACACACACGTCCACAAATACATAAATAGACACACACACACACACACACACACACACACACACACACACACACACACACACACACACACACACACACA